>NW_027212752.1:1372500-1435000 GCF_042242935.1 Bactrocera oleae | reverse complement strand
ACTTTAGCCTTACGCACCGGCGTAGAATTTCTTGACAGCGCCGATTTCCGCTTTCGAGGCATTTTTATATTTAATAAGAGTAACTAATAATATTTGTGTTATTTCTCTGATTTACGTTTTTTATACATTTATGTTTTCTTTCATTTTTAATTTTTTCGACAAACAATCATTTCTGCCAAACTTTTGTTTTTCAATTTCAAAATTTTCAAATTTATTTTCCAAACATATATAATCTTCCAAAATAATTTTTTTAATAATCCGTAAAAAATTTATAAATTTTGTAATAAAAAGTATCCTATGTTCATTCTGACACCTCTAAGAGTATATGTACAAAATTTCATGATGATCTGTTAAGTAGTTTTTGCGTGAAAGCTTAACAAACAAACGGACTTTCGCATTTATAATATTAGTATAGATAATACATTTCCTAGCAGTAAAAAATTTTCATATAAGTACTAAATGTATAAAGTCTATGAAGTAATAAATTTTCATATAAGTACTATTTCAGTATATGTCAATTTGAGCAGATTTGTGCAAATTTGTTATAAATGTTCTCTGCCATGTTGACGTTACCAACCCGAAAATATATGGAAAAATTCTTTTAACCTATTTAAAATTTAATAACTCATATATACGTGGGTAATTTATATCATTTTCAAATATCGTCATGGTCATAATACAACTAATAACATCAAAAGTATTTTTACAATCGATTTTTTTTTTAAATTTTTAACTTGTATGACTTCATATTTAATACTTATATGAAAATTTATTACTTCATAGACTTTATACATTTAATACTTATATGAAAATTTATTACTTCATAGACTTTATACATTTAATACTTATATGAAAATTCATTACTTCATAGACTTTATATTTTTTATACTTATATAAAAATTTATTACTTCATAGACTTTATATTTTACTTCATAGACTTTATACATTTAATACTTATATGAAAATTTATTACTTCATAGACTTTATACAATTAATACTTATATGAAAATTTATTACTTCATAGACTTTATACAATTAATACTTATATGAAAATTTATTACTTCATAGACTTTATACATTTAATACTTATATGAAAATTCATTACTTCATAGACTTCATATTTTTTATACTTATATAAAAATTTATTACTTCATAGACTTTATATTTTACTTCATAGACTTTATACATTTATTATTTATATGAAAATTTATTAGTTCATAGACTTTATACAATTAATACTTATATGAAAATTTATTACTTCATAGACTTTATACAATTAATACTTATATAAAAATTTATTACTTCATAGACTTTATACAATTAATACTTATATGAAAATTTATTACTTCATAGACTTTATACAATTAATACTTATATGAAAATTTATTACTTCATAGACTTTATACAATTAATACTTATATGAAAATTTATTACTTCATAGACTTTATACATTTAGTACTTATATGAAAATTTATTACTTCATAGACTTTATACAATTAATACTTATATGAAAATTTATTACTTCATAGACTTTATACAATTAATACTTATATGAAAATTTATTACTTCATAGACTTTATATATTTACTACTTATATGAAAATTTATTACTTCATAGACTTTATACAATTAATACTTATATGAAAATTTATTACTTCATAGACTTTATACAATTAATACTTATATGAAAATTTATTACTTCATAGACTTTATATATTTACTACTTATATGAAAATTTATTACTTCATAGACTTTATACATTTAGTACTTATATGAAAATTTATTACTTCATAGACTTTATACAATTAATACTTATATGAAAATTTATTACTTCATTGACTTTATACAATTAATAGTTATATGAAAATTTATTACTTCATAGACTTTATACAATTAATACTTATATGAAAATTTATTACTTCATAGACTTTATACAATTAATACTTATATGAAAATTTATTACTTCATAGACTTTATACAATTAATACTTATATGAAAATTTATTACTTCATAGACTTTATACAATTAATACTTATATGAAAATTTATTACTTCATAGATTTTATATATTTACTACTTATATGAAAATTTATTACTTCATAGACTTTATACAATTAATACTTATATGAAAATTTATTACTTCATAGACTTTATACAATTAATACTTATATTAAAATTTATTACTTCATAGACTTTATACATTTAATACTTATATGAAAATTTATTACTTCATAGACTTTATATATTTAATACTTATATGAAAATTTATTACTTCATAGACTTTATACAATTAATAGTTATATGAAAATTTATTACTTCATAGACTTTATACAATTAATACTTATATGAAAATTTATTACTTCATAGACTTTATACAATTAATACTTATATGAAAATTCATTACTTCATAGACTTTATATTTTTTATTCTATAATATAAAAATGAATCGCAAAATGTGTTGGTAAGCGCATAACTCAACAACGCCTGGACCAATTTAGCTAAATCTTTTTTTTAAATTTTCGTTGAAGTTCAAGGATGGTTTTTACGGCGATAAAAATTAGAATTATTGCTGGAAAAACCCTAAAAATAGCCCTTTTCTTTTTCCCATACAAATGATTTGTAACTAAAACGTAGTCAATTTGAGCTTTATTGCTATGGTATAAAGTTCATATTAAATTACAAGCACTCACTGTTGTCTAAGCAATGTAGGTGTGTTCCTAACGTCAAAGATCATATCTATCAAAACAATGTGCGTGTGTGCGTTGGAGCTCAGAATATATAGTTGGAGGAGTTTAATGTGGCGTTCCGAAACTCGCGGACCAACAGTGTTTTATTATTTTTAATATCCAAATTTTAAGTACGGCTTAAAAGGATTTGACTTCAAGTCATATAAAATTTAAAAAGAAAAAAGTTGTCTGTTACCTAATCTACTGAGTTTGCTTTTGACGACTGATACACGAAACAAATTCGTATATAGTTTTTTGTGCAGAGTGTTTACTTAGTTAGTGTTTGTTTAGTTCGTGATTAGTGAAAAAATAATTTATATTTGATATGCCTCCTATAAGACGAAGCAATTTAGGTAGAAGAACCAGAAATGCTACAAACCAAGCTAATTACCGATCTAATCGTACTGCACAAGAACGTGACGACGGAAATGAACGTGAAAGAATTCGGATATCACAAACGCGTGAAGCGCGAGCGCGACATTCAACTAATAATCGCGCAAGTTTGAATCGAGCTGTTACGATGTGTCAATTGACTACAGTAACTACCAATGTGTTGTTATTGGTTCTATGAACTCGGTTTGCTCACACTGTAAGGCATTAAAATACAAAAACGAAGCCAATGGATTGTGTTGCGCAAATGGTAAAGTGAAATTGATACCATTGGATCCACCACCAGAACCATTGTACTCATTGGTTTCAGGAATAGGAACAGATTCTATACACTTTTTGACACATATCCAACAATATAACAATTGCTTTCAAATGACTTCATTTGGGGCAACAAATGTAGTTCGGGAAAATTTTATGCCAACTTTCAAGGTATGTATTATAGCAGTTACTCATAATTATTTTAGCGAACAAAATTTTTTGGCACCAAAGTTAAGATGTGTCACTAATCTTCAATTTCTTAATCACTTATATATCACTTAGTCATCATATTATATGGGGATTTAGTTTCAGTGACACTTTTATTATATTTTATATTTAATAGATATTAGTTAAAACTAAATATATACATCCAATCCATTAATTTATACCACACCATAATATTTTTTTTTATTTACAGATACAAGGGCAAATATATCACAGAGCAGGTTCACTGTTACCAGTGTCAGATAACGACAACAAATTCCTGCAAATTTATTTTATGGGCAATTCACCACAAGATATTGATCTGCGTTGTGCACATAACAATTTAGTAAAGAGGTCTATTGTAGAACAATTACAAACTTTATTTCATCAACTTAATCAATTGATTATATTGTTTAAAACTGCCTTGGATATGATGCCATCCGATAATCACAAAATTGTAATCAGAGCTGATAAAACACCTGCAGGTCAACATACAAGACGTTTTAATGCACCAACTATTGATGAAGTTGCTATCGTTGTAGTTGGAGAAAACTTGGAATCCCGTGATATTGTTTTACATCGTCGGAATGATCAATTACAACGTATAAAGGAAACACACCGCTCATATGATGCACTGCAATATCCCATTATATTTTGGCAAGGTGAAGATGGCTACGATTTCTCAATAAAAATGATAAATCCCATTACAGGTAACTAAAATATCTCAGTCATTATATTATGTATTTTGAATGTTATTAAAATAAAATCTATTTACAGGTTCTGAAACCAACAAAAAAGTCAGTTCAATGAACTATTATTCATACCGCCTAATGATTCGGGAAAATGAAGATAATCACATATTGAAATGTCGGCGATTATATCACAAATATGTTGTTGATATGTATGTTAAAATTGAAACGGAGAGATTAACATTCATCAGGTTGAATCAAACTAAACTCCGATTTGAAGAGTATGTTCACCTTCGAGATGCGATTAATACTGATGGAAATGCACAGAATGTCGGTCGGATGACTATTCTTCCAGCAACATACATCGGAAGCCCTCGGCATATGCACGAATATGCTCAAGATGCCATGTCGTATGTTCGTCATTATGGTACAGCAGATTTGTTCATCACATTTACATGCAATCCACAATGGATAGAAATCAAGCAGGAGTTATTCCCTGGGCAATCACCCATTGATCGTCATGATATTACAGCCAGAGTCTTTAGACAAAAGTTGAAATCTTTAATGGATTTCATCGTAAAACATAATGTGTTTGGTGAGACACGCTGCTGGATGTATTCTGTGGAGTGGCAGAAACGAGGATTGCCACATGCACACATTTTGATTTGGTTGGTTGAAAAGATAAGGCCAAATGAAGTTGATGCAGTGATATCAGCTGAAATCCCTATTGTACAAGTAGATCCTGGATTGCATGAGGTAGTTATCAAAAACATGATACATGGTCCCTGTGGAACTCTTAATCAAAATTCACCGTGTATGATGGATGGTAAATGTTCAAAACGATATCCACGGACATTAATATCGGAAACAATTACTGGTAATGACGGTTATCCATTGTATCGTCGCAGATCGACAGCAGACAATGGAAAATCAACAATTGTCAAATTAAATCAACAAGATATTGAAATAGATAATCGTTGGATTGTTCCATATTCACCCATTTTATCAAAGACATTCAAAGCACACATCAACGTTGAATCTTGCCATTCAGTGAAATCTATTAAATACATTTGCAAATATGTAACCAAAGGGAGTGATATGGCTGTGATTGGAATTGGTGCAGAGAATTCCAATGATGAAGTTACCCAATACCAAATGGGCCGCTACGTCAGTAGTAATGAAGCAGTTTGGCGAATATTTTCTTTTCCTATTCATGAGAGACACCCTTCTGTTGTTCACTTAGCTGTGCATTTAGAAAATGGACAAAGAGTGTATTTTACAGCACAGAACGCAGTACAAAGAGCTGCTCAGCCACCATCTACTACATTAACCAGTTTTTTTGAGACATGCCAAAACGATTATTTCGCACAAACATTGCTATATTCTGAAATGCCAAAATATTATACCTGGAATCAATCCTCAAGGAGATTTATACGACGGAAACAAGGAAAACCAGTTCCAGGATATACAGATGTATATTCCACCGATGCGATTGGCCGGATTTATTCAGTACATCCAAGCAATGATGAATGTTTTTACTTACGACTGCTATTAGTCAATGTACGTGGCCCAACATCATTCCAACAGTTACGAACTGTTGATGGTGAATTGTGTGGATCCTACAGAGAAGCCTGTCAACGTTTGCAATTGCTTGAAAATGACGCTCATTGGGATCAAACTCTCAATGATGCTGTAATATCATCACACGCTCACCAAATACGAACATTGTTTTCTATAATCATATCTACATGCTTCCCATCAAACCCAATTGATTTGTGGATCAAGTACAAAGATTATATGTGTGATGATATTTTGTATCAAATACGGAATAGAATGGGAAATCCAAATATACAAATCAGTGAAGAAATTTACAATGAAGTATTGATTTCAATTGAGGACATGTGCTTGATAATGTCAAACAAACTATTAATTCAATTAGGCCTGACCGCGCCCAATCGTCCAATGCATGACGCTTTTAACCAAGAGCTGCATCGAGAAAAACTGTATGATCTCAACTCTTTGAAAGAATTAATTCAAACAAATCTTCCACTGTTAAATGAACAACAGAAGTATGTATTTGAAACTCTTATGAAAGTAACAAATGATGAAACTGGAGGCATTTACTTCTTAGATGCACCTGGTGGTACAGGAAAAACTTTTTTGATTTCATTAATATTAGCAACAATTCGCTCACAAAATAAAATTGCACTTGCACTCGCTTCGTCGGGAATCGCAGCAACTTTGCTTGAAGGTGGTCGAACAGCCCATTCAGCACTAAAATTGCCATTAAATATGCAAAGCAATGAAACTCAAACCTGCAACGTTTCGAAGAACTCTGCAATGGCAAAGGTTTTGCAGCAATGTAAATTGATTGTTTGGGATGAATGCACGATGGCACATAAAAAATCTTTGGAGGCTTTAGACAGAACCTTAAAAGATCTACGGAGCAATAATAACCGATTTGGTGGTGCAATGATTTTATTAGCAGGAGATTTTCGTCAAACATTGCCAGTGATTCCACGATCAACGCCAGCTGATGAACTCAATGCATGTCTAAAGTCCTCCAATTTGTGGAAACATGTCAAAGTACTTCATTTAAGTAAGAATATGCGTGTCGAATTGCAAAATGACCAATCTGGAAACATATTCTCTAAACAACTCATTGACATTGGTAATGGCAAATTTCCTATAGACATGTTGACTGGCTGCATTAACTTTCCTCAAAGTTTTTGTCAGTTAACTCGATCAAAAGATGAACTTATTCAGAAGGTGTTTCCAGATGTTTCTCAAAATTACAGAAACCATGATTGGTTGAGCGAACGAGCTATACTGGCTGCAAAAAACATAGATGTAAATGAATTAAATTTCAAAATTCAAGAACAAATTACAGGCGAATTGAGGATATATAAATCAGTTGATTCGGCTACTAATCAAGATGATGTAGTCAACTATCCACCGGAATTTTTAAACTCGCTGGATTTGCCAGGATTGCCACCTCACAATCTTCAATTAAAGGTTGGATCGGTGGTTATAATGTTGCGAAATATCAACCAACCGCGTCTTTGCAACGGTACACGGTTAGCGATAAAAAAATTACTAAACAATGTGATAGAAGCAACTATACTCAAAGGAAAGTATAAAGGAGAAGATGTTCTTATACCGCGCATCCCAATGATTCCGACTGATGTGCCATTTGAGTTTAAACGACTACAGTTTCCAGTGCGGCTTGCTTTTGCTATGACTATAAACAAGTCCCAGGGGCAATCATTAAGTGTTTGTGGTATTAATCTAGAAAACCCATGTTTCTCACATGGTCAATTGTATGTTGCCTGTTCCCGTGTTGGAAAACCATCAGATTTGTTTATCTATGCGCCAGGTAATCAAACAAAAAACATCGTATACCACAAGGCACTACAATGATAATAATAATAATTATGATTCACATGATTAACAATAAAGCGATTACTTATTTTTAAATCCTTATATATGTTTTATTTAATTATTTTTTATTCACAACGCCCTATCACCAGGGTGACGGTTCTGTTCAGGAGAATTTTTTAAAATACGTAGGCGAAAAAAATGCCAAATTACAAATTTTTTTGACAGGACGAAGTCTGTCGGGTCAGCTAGTACTTATATAAAAATTTATTACTTCATAGACTTTATATTTTACTTCATAGACTTTGTACAATTAATACTTATATGAAAATGTATTACTTCATAGACTTTATACAATTAATACTTATATGAAAATTTATTACTTCATAGACTTTATATATTTACTACTTATATGAAAATTTATTACTTCATAGACTTTATACATTTAGTACTTATATGAAAATTTATTACTTCATAGACTTTATACAATTAATACTTATATGAAAATTTATTACTTCATAGACTTTATACAATTAATAGTTATATGAAAATTTATTACTTCATAGACTTTATACAATTAATACTTATATGAAAATTTATTACTTCATAGACTTTATACAATTAATACTTATATGAAAATTTATTACTTCATAGACTTTATACAATTAATACTTATATGAAAATTTATTACTTCATAGACTTTATACATTTAATACTTATATGAAAATTTATTACTTCATAGACTTTATATATTTACTACTTATATGAAAATTTATTACTTCATAGACTTTATACAATTAATACTTATATGAAAATTTATTACTTCATAGACTTTATACAATTAATACTTATATGAAAATTTATTATTTCATAGACTTTATACAATTAATACTTATATGAAAATTTATTACTTCATAGACTTTATACAATTAATACTTATATGAATATTTATTACTTCATAGACTTTATACATTTAATACTTATATGAAAATTTATTACTTCATAGACTTTATACATTTAATACTTATATGAAAATTTATTACTTCATAGACTTTATACAATTAATACTTATATGAAAATGTATTACTTCATAGACTTTATACAATTAATACTTATATGAAAATTTATTACTTCATAGACTTTATACATTTAATACTTATATGAAAATTTATTATTTCATAGACTTTATACAATTAATACTTATATGAAAATTTATTACTTCATAGACTTTATACAATTAATAGTTATATGAAAATTTATTACTTCATAGACTTTATACAATTAATACTTATATGAAAATTTATTACTTCATAGACTTTATACATTTAATACTTATATGAAAATTTATTACTTCATAGACTTTATACAATTAATACTTATATGAAAATTCATTACTTCATAGACTTTATATTTTTTATACTTATATAAAAATTTATTACTTCATAGACTTTATATTTTACTTCATAGACTTTATACAATTAATACTTATATGAAAATTTATTACTTCATAGACTTTATACAATTAATACTTATATGAAAATTTATTACTTCATAGACTTTATATATTTACTACTTATATGAAAATTTATTACTTCATAGACTTTATACATTTAGTACTTATATGAAAATTTATTACTTCATAGACTTTATACAATTAATACTTATATGAAAATTTATTACTTCATAGACTTTATACAATTAATAGTTATATGAAAATTTATTACTTCATAGACTTTATACAATTAATACTTATATGAAAATTTATAACTTCATAGACTTTATACAATTAATACTTATATGAAAATTTATTACTTCATAGACTTTATACAATTAATACTTATATGAAAATTTATTACTTCATAGACTTTATACATTTAATACTTATATGAAAATTTATTACTTCATAGACTTTATATATTTACTACTTATATGAAAATTTATTACTTCATAGACTTTATACAATTAATACTTATATGAAAATTTATTATTTCATAGACTTTATACAATTAATACTTATATGAAAATTTATTACTTCATAGACTTTATACAATTAATACTTATATGAAAATTTATTACTTCATAGACTTTATACATTTAATACTTATATGAAAATTTATTACTTCATAGACTTTATACATTTAATACTTATATGAAAATTTATTACTTCATAGACTTTATACAATTAATACTTATATGAAAATTTATTACTTCATAGACTTTATACATTTAATACTTATATGAAAATTTATTATTTCATAGACTTTATACAATTAATACTTATATGAAAATTTATTACTTCATAGACTTTATACAATTAATAGTTATATGAAAATTTATTACTTCATAGACTTTATACAATTAATACTTATATGAAAATTTATTACTTCATAGACTTTATACATTTAATACTTATATGAAAATTCACTACTTCTTCATTTAATATTGCAAGCAAAGTATTTTGGTTAACATTTTTATTTTCATGTTATTAAAACACTTGATATACGATTATACCATATTGTATAATATGATTTTAATTCAATTACTTTATTACTTTGGTATATTATAAGATAGCCGTTTGATAACAATCCCAACACTTACCTTATTTTCAATAAATATTGAAAACAAAGTTTTATACGTTCAAATTTTTATTTTCATGTTATGATTCTCTCAATCACTCATTAATATACCATATTGTATAATATGCTTTAATTTCAATTACTTTATTACTTTTGGTATATTAAATGATAGTCGTTTGATAACAATCCCAACACTTACCTTATTTTCAATAAATATTGAAAACAAAGTTTTATGCGTTCAAATTTTTATTTTCATGTTATGATTCTCTCAAACACTCATTAATATACCATATTGTATAATATGCTTTAATTTCACTTACTTTATTACTTTTGGTATATTAAATGATAGTCGTTTGATAACAATCCCAACACTTACCTTATTTTCAATAAATATTGAAAACAAAGTTTTATGCGTTCAAATTTTTATTTTCATGTTATGATTCTCTCAAACACTCATTAATATACCATATTGTATAATATGCTTTTATTTCAATTACTTTATTACTTTTGGTATATTAAATGATACTTGTTAGATAGAAATCATATTTCATTTTCGTTTCTTCTTTTATTATAATATAAATGAAGATTCTTTTATACTCTCTTACAAAACAATTATATAAATTTAATTTATAATATTTGTATATAATTTACATAAATAAATATTTAATATTATATATTCTTATATATATACATATATATATAAAATACTTTATCTAATTTATTAATTAAATTAGATTTTTCTTTTATATATTACATATATATAAACATATAATATTTATTTATTATATGTATAAATTAATATACAAATAAATAAAATTTATATATATTTATAAACAGTATGATCGAATCATCAAGCAAAGGATAAGCTTCAGTGGATCGCAGTATGGCAGCTGCTCTACCACTTACAACACCTTGCCCGTTACCAAAGTCGTTTACAATTGATTCTAGGCATTGACATTGTATTAAATAATGTTTTAATAAGTAACTAGCGCGTCATACAGGTGATATTTAATCCTCCCGTATTTGCTATGTTACAAATAACATTGGCATCACATATATCCATTGTCGTTTATACATAAAATTTATAAACTTTAAATGGTTTAGAGAAGCCATACAATGCAATTGCCCCATATTTATCATTGCAGTCCAGCACGGATACGACCTTAGAGGCGTTCAGGCATAATCCAACGGACGTAGCATCATACCACTGTTCGCTCGAACAAGTATTGTACCATTGGTCCGTACCTGCGGTTCCTCTCGTACTACGCAGGAATGCTGTCGCAATAACAATTGTCATTAGTAGGGTAAAACTAACCTGTCTCACGACGGTCTAAACCCAGCTCACGTTCCCTTGAATGGGTGAACAATCCAACGCTTGGTGAATTTTGCTTCACAATGACAGGAAGAGCCGACATCGAGGATCAAAAAGCGACGTCGCTATGAACGCTTGGCCGCCACAAGCCAGTTATCCCTGTGGTAACTTTTCTGACACCTCTTGTTAAAAACTCTTTAAACCAAAAGGATCGATAGGCCGAGCTTTTGCTGTCTCTGTGTGTACTGAACACCGAGATCAAGTCAGCATTTGCCCTTTTGCTCTATGTGTGGTTTCTGTCCGCACTGAGCTGGCCTTGGGACACCTCCGTTATTATTTGAGAGATGTACCGCCCCAGTCAAACTCCCCACCTGGCAATGTCCTTGAATTGGATCATACCTGAGTGTTGGAGTTATACCAAATTTTAATTATAATAATAACACCGAAGTGCTACCATTTCATTAAAAAAAGTTTACAATTATATAACAAACTCGTGGTACTTTGATCAAGAAGCTTGCATCAAAACCCAATACCATAAGATATATAAATATACCCATATAATGGCTAAGCAATGATACACGTTCCACTTAATCAAGTAAGTAAGGAAACAATAAGAGTAGTGGTATTTCATTGTTGATATATAACCGAAATTATATATCTCCCACTTATGCTACACCTCTTATGTCTCCTTACACTGCCAGACTAGAGTCAAGCTCAACAGGGTCTTCTTTCCTCGCTAATTATTCCAAGCCCGTTCCCTTGGCTGTGGTTTCGCTAGATAGTAGATAGGGACATCTTTCGTTGTAGATTTACGTGAGTACCTGCCGGCGACGGCCTTACCTCACGGTGTTCAAAACACAACGGATCAATACAATGCGTTGATCAGCGCCCCAAACAAAACGAGCTTATGCAAGTATTTATTTGGATACCAGTGGCAGTGTGTCTGGGTCCACACTACCATCTTGGTATGATTCGAGGCCGACCTAAAACCTCTTCCGTTTTCGGGTACGGCACCCAGTTACTTGTGTAACTTCTTTTTTCGAACTGAAAATTCAGTTCTTCCAGCATTTAGGTTTAAACCACAGCCACCACGATACTCCCCAAAGGGCCGAACCCAATGAGCAGATTGAACAGAAGTCCAAGGGCTTTCTGCTCCCCGTGGTACCGGAAAGTCTCCGGTCAGACTGCGTAGCCTAAACTACTGCCAGTTGAGCTCCCCATTACTCAAATGACTGGTGACATTTGTCGCTTGAACTTCAAATGTCTTTTTATTTGCTTTTTCATTTAAAGTGTTTCTAATATCAGTTCAAGCTGAGTATTATAGCACTATCACTCCACATACTATGCTGATATTACTGGGCAAAGAATATAATAACAGTCATAGTGCATATTGGCTTTTAGTCGCCTTTTACGACAGGCATGCCTTGCCGCGGGCATATTCTTTCCCCAAACCCGCAGGGGAAAGTAGATAGGGACAACGTCCGGTGTGTTTAACGTGAGTACCTGCCGTCGACGGCCTTATCTCACGGCGCTCAAAAGCACAGCGTATCAATACAATGCGTTGATCAGCGCCCCGAAAATGCCAGGCATTTTTCAGTACCGATTGGTAGTGTGGAATGGACACACTACACACCTTGGTGAGGTTCGAGGCCTATCTAACACCTCTGCCGTACTTTGGGTCCGGCACCCGGTTGCAGTGCAACTCCACATTGAGTGAACAAAACACTCTTCCCGCATTTGGGCATCAACCACAACCACCACGAAACTCCCCGAAGGGCCAGTCCGCACGAGCAGGTTGGAGCGAACTCCAAGGGCCCCTGCTCCCCGTGGTACCAGAATTAAGTCTCCGGTCAGACCTCGTAGCCGAAACTACTACCAGTTGAGCATCCATACTGCTCTGGACTGGTAACCAGGGGCTAGACCCCATTCACTCCACACAATCACTCATCTTACACACTAAAAGCTAACCCTAACCTTCAGTTAAACGCCTTCGCCGCTTACATAACTCACGCGCAAACATTCCTAACTGTTCAGTATACTCATTGCTAGAAACTACATTACCTACACATAAACGTCCGTCTGTCCAACTAATCCCCACACCCCCAATATTCCTAATGTCTGAATACATCGGGCATTCTGCAATAACATGCACCCAATCCTCCATACGTGCCCCACACAAACACCCCGAACTATCAGAAAGGTGCCTCCGGTACAAAAATGCATTCAGAGGACCATGCCCCGTTAACAAAAATCCCAGACTCAAACAAAATCTGAAGTCTGGGTTACCCTCAACAAACGTTACATCCCGGATGTATTCATATGTCACCCGACCCTTAGGGCTATTATCCCAACGGTCCTGCCACCTACGCCTAACCTTTAAATCCAGGAGCCTCTTGCTCTCTAGATAACCCACCCTCTCAACATCAATACCATCTGTCCAATCTGTCCGCAGCATAGAAACACTCAAGCCCCTTCTTAATCTGAATGTAACAGCACGCTGTATAACAATCAGATCAAGAGGGGGTGCACCCAAAAACAATTGCATTGCATCCGTCGAAACAGTACGACAAACAGGCAAACATGCAAGCATCATGCAACGTTGCACCGAGAGGAGTTTTCGGCGACCAGAGACCGTCATCGCTGATTCCCACCATACAGCAGCCCCATAAGTGGCACAAGCCACAAACAAGCCACGATATATGGTGCGAACAGCACGGCGTCCAAGGCCCCAATCACTCCTCAAAATGCGTCGCACTTTGCCAACAATTGCCTGCAGCCGCTCACCCACACGCACCAAATGTGGGGTGAAACACATTCTTTCTCCTATAGTCAACCCCAGGTATTTAACTTCCTTCACATACCTGATGTTGACCCCATTCACCTTGACAATCGGTGGACGAACCGGCGACAATCTGCCCTTAAGCAGCATTGTAACCGTTTTGTCCACCGATATGTCAACCCCCACATCTAAACCCCAGCTATTTACAATTTCTAAAAATTGTCCCCCCGACCGTTCTAACTCAGACCGCGATCGACCCTCAACGAGAAGAAGAAGGTCGTCCGCATACGCACAACATTTACAGAGGGGCTCGAGCTGTCCAAGCAGAGAGTCCATCATAAGGTTCCAAATATATGGACCGCAGATGGATCCCTGCGGGCAGCCACGAACCACTCCAATTTCAACACTTCCATTCATACTTACTAGAGAAGCTTTTCTCTCCGAAAAGTAACTCCGCCAAAGAGTAATTTCCGGACAGCCAAGCTCTTCCAGCCGCTGCAAAACTCTATCCCACCTTAAATAATCAAACGCTCCCTTGAAGTCAACAAATATGCCAAGGACATATTTGTTGACATTCTCCTTAACAACACTCTGAACATAAAACCAAGCATCTTCTTTACTGCGTCCTTCCCTGAACCCATACTGCCTATCCGACCATATACCCCGCGTTAGCTCCTGAAGCCGTTCCACCATAACTCTTTCCAATACTTTTCCAAGTACTGGAAGAAGACTGATGCCCCGATAAGAGCGAGGATCACTCCTGATCTTATCAGGAGACTTCAGGAGAGGTACAACCCTAGCAATTTTCCACTCGCGTGGAAAATAACCCTCCCACACGCTCTTATCATAAATGGCCTCCAAGTATTCCGGAATGAACTTCCACAAGCTTTTACACATCTCTCCGTTCAAACCATCAAAACCTGGGGACCGTTTAGACCTGACCAGGCCAAAGGCATACCCCAACTCCCCATCATCTAATGGAGGGACAGGTACCTCCTGTGCTTGGGGTACCTGAACCTCCGCCCTGGGAAAGAACGCACCTAATAGAACCCCCGCACACTCTCACCACGTAGATAACACAGTGTCACCTACGCAAAGAGAGGTGATATCATCTCTCTTACGACCCCTGCAGATCTTATAGATCTGACCCCAGGGGTCATCCCTATTTTCACTAACAAAATTTCTCCATTCATATTCTTTAACCCTAACTAACATATCTTTATATTCCCTAATTTCACAACAAAAATCATACCTAACCTGAGCTAACCTGTCTGAATTGGACCGTCGAGCGCGTTGAAACTTTCGCCTCAATCGCCTGACAGTCCTCCTCTTCAAGGTTAACTCACGCGTCCACCATTTTATTTTCCTAAGCTTAAAACTTTCACACTTCTTAAGTTCCCTATCATTAACAACCCACAATATCTCATAAAGACGAGCAATCTGCTCATCAACCCCCAAGCCCTCAAACTCACTAAGCGGTATTTCCAATACCGCTTCCCTAACACACCGTCCATATTGGTTCAAGTCAATACCAGAGGTACGCCATCGCCGCAACGGACTTACGAACTGTAAAGGGGGGGACTGAGAAGAAACCATAATTTGAATCAAATTATGATCACTCAATCCCCACCCTCCCTTAATTTCCCACCCAACACGAAACACTCTATTTGCTGCCTCGTTCATCAAAGTCACGTCAATGTCACTGACACCCCTAGGCCCATCAAAAGTATACCACTCGCTCGGCTCGTTTAGAATGTGAAGGTTTTTACCCACCACCCATTCACTTAATACCACTCCACGACTGTGGCTTTGATATCCAGACGAATGCCGGGATACCTTACTAAACCACATCGAAGACGTAGCATTCGCGTCCAAGCCAAGTATAAGAGGACTACCACTCGCAAGTAGTAGTACCTTATCCATATAACTCAGATAAGGCTCTAAGGGCTCACCAAATTTACAATAGATACTAGCAACAAGTATTCTACCAAACCCCCCCTCTACAGAAACACATACACCCAGTTGTGAGGAATCCACAACTACACAATCATAGTTGGGATCACTCACAACAATTGCAGCATTAGCCCTAACGTCCAAAAAGACCCTGAAACCACCCGGAAAACCTCGAACCACACCATTGGTGGCGTAGGGCTCCTGGAGTAAGGCAATGCCGCACCCCCCCTCAGTCATATACCCCCCCAACTCGCACATTACGGCATACGACCCCTGACAGTTTAACTGAATAATCCCCCCCATCAGTGTCTGGCGAGGGCGCGCTCAACAATCCCACAATATATCGGGCAGACAGCCGACATCATAAAATGCCCAGCTGGCCTACCCTTGAATGCACAGTTACGGCAATGGATTGCATTGACGCAACTGGCAGCTCTGTGGCCTTCCTGACCGCACCTCCGGCAGACATCTGATTTGGCCCTACACTCAGCGACCCTATGACCAAAACCCATACACCGGAAGCAGCCAGCAATGGGGTTATCCGGTCGCACCCGGAAGGAGAACCACTTGATGTAGCACCTACCTGCCTCCAAGAGTGCGGACATCATTTTGTCCGTACCCTCAAGAACAACATTAGTGCTACCATCAGGAGCCACCTTCCAGGGACGACTGACCATCCTTACTTCCGACTTCTGGGACGCCGAGCTAAATTCTGGAAGGTTCAGCCGGAGAAGTTCTTCCATGAATTCCTCATGGGGGATCTCCGTGTAAACCCCCTGAACCACAACCCGAGGACCCAACTTCCGGTTGACACTCACGTCTAACCCCACCTCCCCAAACTTTGCGTTAGTCGCCACTTTTTCCCTCTCAGAAACAGAAGGTGTGCGGATCACCGCTCCACCACCCTTGATAGGCTTCACCTCATGGATCCTCACACCGAGTGAAGGACCCACCTCCTTAACTACCTTTCTAATTACTTCCTTAGAGGAAGTTGCAGGCCCCTTGCTCCTGACCACAACAGACCAGGTTTCAACAGGCTTCGGCGCCACCGGTGCAATCGCCTCCAGTACAGGTGCTGGGGGCGGAGGCATCGGTGCCGATGGAGCCGGCATTGACCTGCTCGGTGGCGAGGAGTGTCCCCCACAGCCTCCTCTAAGGGCATCAACTTGACCGCGAAGATGGGCATTCTCGGTAATAACCGTCATTAGGAGTGCTTCGTATTTAGAAGCAAGCTCCATCAGCCCCTTCACGGTTTCCATCTCAAACTTTTTGTCTCCAAAGACCAACCCGCTTAGCTCCCCAGTAATCCTCTTAACAGCACCAACATGGCTTAACAGTTAACACCCAAACAGTCGATTATCGCGTTATCGCAGGGACACAACTCACACCTCCAGCCAAAGGCGTGGAAGAGGTCACTCAATTAACCGCCGGACAGAACAAGGTCCCCGTAACGGTTGCGAATCGACCGATGTGACGTTGTATCAATCGCACCGTGGGCTAAAAGTCAACCACTATGAGCTTAATTCACCCTGGAGTCAGCGCCTCCAATACTAGGACAACCACTAACACCCTAGAAGCAAAACTGGCGAAATCCCCTAGAAAACAGCAGCAACTGAAAACCAGACACTCAACACAGCACTCCTGAATAGGCCACCCAAGCCAAAAACACCACCACGGCACAGTCACTAAAACTACGGACGGGCCCACCTACAAAACCTGCTGTACCCTAATCTACAAATCTAATCCAGCAAAAAAAAAAAAAAAAAAAAAAAAAAAAAAAAAAAAACAAAGTTTTTACAACTATCCCACACCCTAACACACCCACTTGCACAAACGCAGGCGTTGTAAGCGCCAACTACAAAATTTACAAAAATTTCTCAAAAAACCACTGTACACAAATCTACTTGCAAGCTAAAATAAAATTTTCACTCAAGTAGGCGTTGTATTCGTATTCAAAGCCAACTGAGTAATTTTGAAAAAATTCCCCAAAAAAAACCACTGTGCGCAAATCTACCTGCAAGCTAAAAATAAAATTTTTACTCAAGTAGGCGTTGTAATCATATACAAAGCCTACTACAATATACAAAAAGGCTCTAGTATATAAAGTACCTGAGCACCAAAAAACTACTCTTCAATACACTACTACACCAGTAGGCGTAGCAAATATGTATCGAAGTACCAAAGCCTACTAAGACAAGTTAAAAGGCACAAAGCCCAAAGTGCTTGTACACACAAGCAAACAAACACGAAAAACACTTGTTTTATTTAAAAGCTACTCGATAAATTCACAATTTCTCAAACAAAAACTCGTAAATTCATATATATATACTTACATATATATATGGCAAAGCCCACTACGGCAATTTTGTGTGAGTTTTTGAAAAACCACTTCACACTACCAACACATATGCACGTATACACTCTCACTACACCGACTCTACACTGAAAAATTCACAAATACTCACACGACCGAATTAAAAATTCAAATTATGCGCTAGCACGTCTGCTCGCTATGAATGCCTACGAATGAATGAGTAGATAGGGGCATCGTCCGGTGTGTTTAACGTGAGTACCTGCCGTCGACGGCCTTATCTCACGGCGCTCAAAAGCACAGCGTATCAATACAATGCGTTGATCAGCGCCCCGAAAATGCTAGGCATTTTTCAGTACCGATTGGTAGTGTGGGATGGACACACTACACACCTTGGTAAGGTTCGAGGCCTATCTAAAACCTCTGCCGTACTTTGGGTCCGGCACCCGGTTGCAATGCAACTCCACATTGAACTGACAAAACATCAGCTCTTCCCGCATTTGGGTATAAACCACAACCACCACGATACTCCCCGAAGGGCCGGTCCGCACGAGCAGGTTGGAGCGAACTCCAAGGGCCCCTGCTCCCCGTGGTACCAGAATTAAGTCTCCGGTCAGACCTCGTAGCCGAAACTACTACCAGTTGAGCATCCATACTGCTCTGGACTGGTAACCAGGGGCTAGACCCCATTCACTCCACACAATCACTCATCTTACACACTAAAAGCTAACCCTAACCTTCAGTTAAACGCCTTCGCCGCTTAAATAACTCACGCGCAAACATTCCTAACTGTTCAGTATACTCATTGCTAGAAACTACATTACCTACACATAAACGTCCGTCTGTCCAACTAATCCCCACACCCCCAATATTCCTAATGTCTGAATACATCGGGCATTCTGCAATAACATGCACCCAATCCTCCATACGTGCCCCACACAAACACCCCGAACTATCAGAAAGGTGCCTCCGATACAAAAATGCATTCAGAGGCCCATGCCCCGTTAACAAAAATCCCAGACTCAAACAAAATCTGAAGTCTGGGTTACCCTCAACAAACGTTACATCCCGGATGTATTCATATGTCACCCGACCCTTAGGGCTATTTTCCCAACGGTCCTGCCACCTACGCCTAACCTTTAAATCCAGGAGCCTCTTGCTCTCTAGATAACCCACCCTCTCAACATCAATACCATCTGTCCAATCTGTCCGCAGCATAGAAACACTCAAGCCCCTTCTTAATCTGAATGTAACAGCACGCTGTATAACAATCAGATCAAGAGGGGGTGCACCCAACAACACTTGCATTGCATCCGTCGAAACAGTACGACAAACAGGCAAACATGCAAGCATCATGCAACGTTGCACCGAGAGGAGTTTTCGGCGACCAGAGACCGTCATCGCTGATTCCCACCATACAGCAGCCCCATAAGTGGCACAAGCCACAAACAAGCTACGATATATGGTGCGAACAGCACGGCGTCCAAGGCCCCAATCACTCCTCAAAATGCGTCGCACTTTGCCAACAATTGCCTGCAGCCGCTCACCCACACGCACCAAATGTGGGGTGAAACACATTATTTCTCCTATAGTCAACCCCAGGTATTTAACTTCCTTCACATACCTGATGTTGACCCCATTCACCTTGACAATCGGTGGACGAACCGGCGACAATCTGCCCTTAAGCAGCATTGTAACCGTTTTGTCCACCGATATGTCAACCCCCACATCTAAACCCCAGCTATTTACAATTTCTAAAAATTGTCCCCCCGACCGTTCTAACTCAGACCGCGATCGACCCTCAACGAGAAGAAGAAGGTCGTCCGCATACGCACAACATTTACAGAGGGGCTCGAGCTGTCCAAGCAGAGAGTCCATCATAAGGTTCCAAATATATGGACCGCAGATGGATCCCTGCGGGCAGCCACGAACCACTCCAATTTCAACACTTCCATTCATACTTACTAGAGAAGCTTTTCTCTCCGAAAAGTAACTCCGCCAAAGAGTAATTTCCGGACAACCAAGCTCCTCCAGCCGCTGCAAAACTCTATCCCACCTTAAATAATCAAACGCTCCCTTGAAGTCAACAAATATGCCAAGGACATATTTGTTGACATTCTCCTTAACAACACTCTGAACATAAAACCAAGCATCTTCTGTACTGCGTCCTTCCCTGAACCCATACTGCCTATCCGACCATATACCCCGCGTTAGCTCCTGAAGCCGTTCCACCATAACTCTTTCCAAAACTTTTCCAAGTACTGGAAGAAGACTGATGCCCCGATAAGAGCGAGGATCACTCCTGATCTTATTAGGAGACTTCAGGAGAGGTACAACCCTAGCAATTTTCCACTCGCGTGGAAAATAACCCTCCCACACGCACTTATCATAAATGGCCTCCAAGTATTCCGGAATGAACTTCCACAAGCTTTTACACATCTCTCCGTTCAAACCATCAAAACCTGGGGACCGTTTAGACCTGACCAGGCCAAAGGCATACCCCAACTCCCCATCATCTAATGGAGGGACAGGTACCTCCTGTGCTTGGGGTACCTGAACCTCCGCCCTGGGAAAGAACGAACCTAATAGAACCCCCGCACACTCTCTCCACGTAGATAACACAGTGTCACCTACGCAAAGAGAGGTGATATCATCTCTCTTACGACCCCTGCAGATCTTATAGATCTGATTCCAGGGGTCATCCCTATTTTCACTAACAAAATTTCTCCATTCATATTCTTTAACCCTAACTAACATATCTTTATATTCCCTAATTTCACAACAAAAATCATACCTAACCTGAGCTAACCTGTCTGAATTGGACCGTCGAGCGCGTTGAAACTTTCGCCTCAATCGCCTGACAGTCCTCCTCTTCAAGGTTAACTCACGCGTCCACCATTTTATTTTCCTAAGCTTAAAACTTTCACACTTCTTAAGTTCCCTATCATTAACAACCCACAATATCTCATAAAGACGAGCAATCTGCTCATCAACCCCCAAGCCCTCAAACTCACTAAGCGGTATTTCCAATACCGCTTCCCTAACACACCGTCCATATTGGTTCAAGTCAATACCAGAGGTACGCCATCGCCGCAACGGACTTACGAACTGTAAAAGGGGGGACTGAGAAGAAACCATAATTTGAATCAAATTATGATCACTCAATCCCCACCCTCCCTTAATTTCCCACCCAACACGAAACACTCTATTTGCTGCCTCGTTCATCAAAGTCACGTCAATGTCACTGACACCCCTAGGCCCATCAAAAGTATACCACTCGCTCGGCTCGTTTAGAATGTGAAGGTTTTTACCCACCACCCATTCACTTAATACCACTCCACGACTGTGGCTTTGATATCCAGACGAATGCCGGGATACCTTACTAAACCACATCGAAGACGTAGCATTCGCGTCCAAGCCAAGTATAAGAGGACTACCACTCGCAAGTAGTAGTACCTTATCCATATAACTCAGATAAGGCTCTAAGGGCTCACCAAATTTACAATAGATACTAGCAACAAGTATTCTACCAAACCCCCCCTCTACAGAAACACATACACCCAGTTGTGAGGAATCCACAACTACACAATCATAGTTGGGATCACTCACAACAATTGCAGCATTAGCCCTAACGTCCAAAAAGACCCTGAAACCACCCGGAAAACCTCGAACCACACCATTGGTGGCGTAGGGCTCCTGGAGTAAGGCAATGCCGCACCCCCCCTCAGTCATATACCCCCCCAACTCGCACATTACGGCATACGACCCCTGACAGTTTAACTGAATAATCCCCCCCATCAGTGTCTGGCGAGGGCGCGCTCAACAATCCCACAATATATCGGGCAGACAGCCGACATCATAAAATGCCCAGCTGGCCTACCCTTGAATGCACAGTTACGGCAATGGATTGCATTGACGCAACTGGCAGCTCTGTGGCCTTCCTGACCGCACCTCCGGCAGACATCTGATTTGGCCCTACACTCAGCGACCCTATGACCAAAACCCATACACCGGAAGCAGCCAGCAATGGGGTTATCCGGTCGCACCCGGAAGGAGAACCACTTGATGTAGCACCTACCTGCCTCCAAGAGGGCGGACATCATTTTGTCCGTACCCTCAAGAACAACATTAGTGCTACCATCAGGAGCCACCTTCCAGGGACGACTGACCATCCTTACTTCCGACTTCTGGGACGCCGAGCTAAATTCTGGAAGGTTCAACCGGAGAAGTTCTTCCATGAATTCCTCATGGGGGATCTCCGTGTAAACCCCCTGAACCACAACCCGAGGACCCAACTTCCGGTTGACACTCACGTCTAACCCCACCTCCCCAAACTTTGCGTTAGTCGCCACTTTTTCCCTCTCAGAAACAGAAGGTGTGCGGATCACCGCTCCACCACCCTTGATAGGCTTCACCTCATGGATCCTCACACCGAGTGAAGGACCCACCTCCTTAACTACCTTTCTAATTACTTCCTTAGAGGAAGTTGCAGGCCCCTTGCTCCTGACCACAACAGACCAGGTTTCAACAGGCTTCGGCGCCACCGGTGCAATCGCCTCCAGTACAGGTGCTGGGGGCGGAGGCATCGGTGCCGATGGAGCCGGCATTGACCTGCTCGGTGGCGAGGAGTGTCCCCCACAGCCTCCTCTAAGGGCATCAACTTGCCCGCGAAGATGGGCATTCTCGGTAATAACCGTCATTAGGAGTGCTTCGTATTTAGAAGCAAGCTCCATCAGCCCCTTCACGGTTTCCATCTCAAACTTTTTGTCTCCAAAGACCAACCCGCTTAGCTCTCCAGTAATCCTCTTAACAGCACCAACATGGCTTACCGCACTACCACCACCAGCAACAGCGCCCTTGGCTAATTCACGGTTGCCACCCTTACTATCCTTCTTATTCACCATGTTGGAACTAACACCTATTTTCTTTCCACCCTCATTAACACGCCCAACACCTTTTCCAGCCTTAACCTCACCACCTTTATCGACACTCATCTTAGCGTCACCCCCCTTCTTAACTGTGTCAGCAGTATCCCCTGTCTCACACGAACTACTGCTTTCACTGGAGTCAGTGAAGCGCACAAAGCCCCCCGATTTCGCCAAAGGTGGTGACCTCAACCTCACCTTTCTGCGCACCGGTGACCCATCAGTAGATGACACTGCACTATCCTCACCGGACGACGCCCCTACAACCATTTTTGCAGGCACAGACCCATCGCTCTCAGCAAGGGACTTAACCTTCCTCCTCCGTGGGGGAGGCATCTTCAACCTAGATCCCCTACCAGGCAGGCTGATCCGCCGGTAAAAAACACTGGCGCAGAAGCCCCTGTTCCGGAAAGATCAAACAGTCGCTCACCAGGCACGTGCGATTGAACGCACTGAAGAAGCTAACTCGCGCGTAAACCCGCTCAATAGCAGTTAACACCCAAACAGTCGATTATCGCGTTATCGCAGGGACACAACTCACACCTCCAGCCAAAGGCGTGGAAGAGGTCACTCAATTAACCGCCGGACAGAACAAAGTCCCCGTAACGGTTGCGAATCGACCGATGTGACGTTGTATCAATCGCACCGTGGGCTAAAAGTCAACCACTATGACCTTAATTCACCCTGGAGTCAGCGCCTCCAATACTAGGACAACCACTAACACCCTATAAGCAAAACTGGCGAAATCCCCTAGAAAACAACAGCAACTGAAAACCAGACACTCAACACAGCACTCCTGAATAGGCCACCCAAGCCAAAAACACCACCACGGCACAGTCACTGAGACTACGGACGGGCCCGCCTACAAAACCTAATCTACGAATCTAATCCAAAAAAAAAAAAAAAACAAAAAAAAAAATTTAAGTACACACTCAACTAACCGTACACTCACCCACAAGCAGGCGTTGTAATTGCCTGCTACGAAATTTCCAAAAAAAAGAAAAATTTTTTCCCAAAAACCACTTTGAATAAATCTACCTGCTACCTACAACCAAACAAATGCCCTAAGCAAGCGTTGAAAGGCAAAAGCCTGCTATCCCTAATAAAAAACTAATACCAGCTAGAGTGCTCGTATACACAATTACGTGAACACTGAAAACACCTGCTGTAACTAAAAATCTACTTGCAGTTAGCAGGCGTTGAAATCCTAATAAAAAGTCAAAGCCTACTAACGCGAAAAAAAAACTAACATAAGCAAGAGTGCTCGTATACACAATCTCGTGAATACTAGAAAAACACCTGCTGTAATTAAAAGTCTACTTGCAGTTAGCAGGCGTTGAAATTCCGATGAAATATCAAAGCCTACTTATGCAAACAAAAACTAACGCAAGCTAGAGTGCTCGTACACACAATCATATAACACGAAAAACACTTGTTTTATTTAAAAGCTACTCGATAAATTCACAATTTCTCAAACAAAAACTCGTAAATTCATATATATATACTTACATATATATATGGCAAAGCCCACTACGGCAATTTTGTGTGAGTTTTCGAAAAACCACTTCACACTACAAACACATATGCACGTATACACTCTCACTACACCGACTCTACACTGAAAAATTCACAAATACTCACACGACCGAATTAAAAATTCAAATTATGCGCTAGCACGTCTGCTCGCTATGAATGCCTACGAATGAATGAATGAGTAGATAGGGACAACTTTCGTTGTAGATTTACGTGAGTACCTGCCGGTGACGGCCTTACCTCACGGTGTTCAAAACACAACGGATCAATACAATGCGTTGATCAGCGCCCCAAACAAAACGAGCTTATGCAAGTATTTATTTGGATACCAGTGGCAGTGTGTCTGGGTCCACACTACCATCTTGGTATGATTCGAGGCCGACCTAAAACCTCTTCCGTTTTCGGGTACGGCACCCAGTTACTTGTGTAACTTCTTTTTTTTCGAACTGAAAATTCAGTTCTTCCAGCATTTAGGTTTAAACCACAGCCACCACGATACTCCCCAAAGGGCCGAACCCAATGAGCAGATTGAACAGAAGTCCAAGGGCTTTCTGCTCCCCGTGGTACCGGAAAGTCTCCGGTCAGACTGCGTAGCCTAAACTACTGCCAGTTGAGCTCCCCATTACTCAAATGACTGGTGACATTTGTCGCTTGAACTTCAAATGTCTTTTTATTTGCTTTTTCATTTAAAGTGTTTCTAATATCAGTTCAAGCTGAGTATTATAGCACTATCACTCCATATACTATGCTGATATTACTGGGCAAAGAATATAATAACAGTCATAGTGCATATTGGCTTTTAGTCGCCTTTTACGACAGGCATGCCTTGCCGCGGGCATATTCTTTCCCCAAACCCGCAGGGGAAAGTAGATAGGGACAGCGTCCGGTGTGTTTTACGTGAGTACCTGCCGTCGACGGCCTTACCTCACGGTGCTCAAAAGCACGGCGTATCAATACAATGCGTTGATCAGCGCCCCGAAAATGCCAGGCATTTTTCAGTACCGATTGGTAGTGTGGAATGGACACACTACACACCTTGGTGAGGTTCGAGGCCTATCTAACACCTCTGCCGTACTTTGGGTCCGGCACCCGGTTGCAGTGCAACTCCACATTGAGTGAACAAAACACTCTTCCCGCATTTGGGCATCAACCACAACCACCACGATACTCCCCGAAGGGCCAGTCCGCATGAGCAGGTTGGAACGAACTCCAAGGGCCCCTGCTCCCCGTGGTACCAGAATTAAGTCTCCGGTCAGACCTCGTAGCCGAAGCTACTACCAGTTGAGCTTCCATACTGCTCTGTACTGGTGACCAGGGATTAAATCCCTACCCCTTATCTTTCACCCTTAATCTAACCCCTATTTTCAGCTAATTGTCTCCGCCGCCTGAACAATTCACGCGCAAACCTATCAAACGACCCTAACTGTTCGGTATTTGGACTAGTGGAGATCACACCGCTGACGTCTAATCGTCCATTAGTCCAACTTATCCCCATTCCTTCAAGGTTCCTAATGTCCGAGTACATCGGGCAGAGCGCAATAACATGCGCCCAATCTTCAACACGCGCCCCACACATACACTCTGGCGTGTCAGAAAGGTGCCTCTGATGCAGAAATGCGTTCAGAGGACCATGTCCAGTAAGCAGAAAACCCAGGCTCAGACAGAATCGGAAGTCTGGGTTTTCTTCTACAAACCTAACGTCCCGGATGTACCCATAGGTCACCCTACCGTTAGGGCTATTGTCCCAACGGTCTTGCCACCTTATCTTAACCCTGTCCTCTAGAAGTCTCTTGCTTCCTAGATATCCTTCCCTCTCTACGTCAAGGTCGGAAATCAGGTTATTCTGCAGCAAGGACACACTCAAGCCTCTTCTTAACCTGAATGCAACAGCACGCTGTATGACAATCAGGTCAAGAGGGGGTGCACCTAACAAAACTTGCATCGCATCCGTTGAAACGGTGCGACACACTGGCAAACAGGCTAGCAGCATACAGCGCTGCACGGAGAGTAGTTTTTGGCGACCGAAGACCGTCGTGGCTAATTCCCACCATACTACAGCTCCATAAGTGGCACAGGCCACAAATAAGCCACGATATATGGTGCGAACCGCACGACGTCCGAGGCCCCAATCACTCCGTAAAACGCGCCTGACCTTGCCGACAGTCGCCAGCAGTCTTTCTTTCACGCTAACCAAGTGTGGTGTGAAACACATCCTTTCCCTCATGGTCAACCCCAAGTATTTGACTTGCGTCATGTATTTGATGCTGACCCCATTTACACGGACAATCGGTGGACGAGCCGGCGACAATCTGCCCTTAAGCAGCATTGTAACCGTTTTGTCCATTGATATGTCCACACCAACACCTACACCCCAGCTGTGGACAATTTCTAAGAATCGTCCTCCCGCTCGCTCTATTTCGGACCTTGAGTGACCTTCAACTAAAAGAAGAAGGTCGTCCGCGTACGCACAACACTTGCATACTGGTTCAAGTTGTCCAAGCAGAGAGTCCATCATAAGGTTCCAAATATATGGACCACAGATGGATCCCTGCGGGCAGCCCCGAGCCACCCCAATCTCGACACTCCCATTCATTCCTACGATTGAGGCTTTTCTGTCCGAAAAGTAGCTGCGCCAGAGAGTAACTTCCGGGCAGCCGAGCTCCTCCAATCGTTCAATCACCCTATCCCAGATTAGGTAGTCAAAAGCTCCCTTAAAGTCAACAAATATGCCAAGGACATATTCGTTGACGTTCTCCCTAACGGCACTCTGGACATTCATCCAAGCATCCTCTACACTGCGTCCTTTCCTGAAACCATACTGCCTATCCGACGACATATCCCGCGTTAGATCCTGAAGTCGTTCCACCATAACTCTCTCCAGTACTTTTCCCAGCACTGGAAGGAGACTGATGCCCCGATAAGAACGAGGATCACTCCTGATCTTATCAGGGGACTTCAAGAGAGGAACGACCCTAGCTCTTTTCCACTCCCGTGGAAAATATCCCTCCCACACGCACTTATTGTAAATGGCCTCCAGGTATTCCGGAATGAACTTCCACATGCTTTTACACATCTCTCCGTTCAAACCATCAAAACCTGGGGATCTTTTACACCTGACCAGGCCAAAGGCGTATCCCAGCTCCCCTTCATCTAGTGGAGGAACAGGTACCTCATACGTTTGAGATACCCGAGCCTCCGCCCTAGGAAAGAACGCTCCTAGCAGAACCCCAGCACAGTCTCTCCACGTTGATAATACAGTATCACCAACGCGGAGAGAGGTGATATCCTCCCTCTTACGACCCCTACAGATCTTGTAGACCTGACCCCATGGGTCGTTCCTATTTTCCCCTATAAAATACCTCCATTCCTCTTCCTTGGTTTTGACTAGCATTTGTTTGTAATCCCTCATCACACAACTAAATTCATACCTAATCTGGGATAGCCCATCAGAGTTTGACTGTCTAGCGCGTTGAAACTTTCGTCTCAATCGCCGGACAGCTCTCCTCTTCA
This sequence comes from Bactrocera oleae, assembly GCF_042242935.1. NCBI lineage: Eukaryota > Metazoa > Arthropoda > Insecta > Diptera > Tephritidae > Bactrocera > Bactrocera oleae. The sequence goes on along the minus strand of NW_027212752.1, from coordinate 1,406,458 downwards.
TCGTTAGCTCTTTCGTCCACCACTTAAGTTTTCTCACTCTGAAGCTTTCGAACTTTCCGAGAACACTGTTGTTCACTTCCCACACTACATCGTATAGCCGAGAAATTTGCTCGTCCACCCCAAAGTCTTCAAACTCACTAAGCGGTATTTCTAATACCGCTTCCCTGACAGATCGTCCATATTGGTTCCAGTCGATACCAGAGGTACGCCATCGCCGCAATGGACTCTCATACGCCGAGGGAGGAGATTTAGGAGTAACCATAATTTGAATCAAGTTATGGTCACTCAATCCCCACCCTCCCCTAATCTCCCACCTAACATTAAAGGTCCTATTTGCTGCCTCATTCATGAAGGACACATCGATGTCGCTCACACCCCCAGGCCCATCAAACGTATACCACTCGCTTGGCTCGTTTAATATGTGAAGACTATTTGCCTCCACCCATTCGCTTAATACCTCGCCTCTAGTGTGGCTTTGATATCCTGACGAATGTCGGGATACCTTACTAAACCACATAGAGGACGAGGCATTCGCATCCATTCCTAGGATAAGCGAGCTACTACTGGCAAGTAGCAGTAGCTTATCCATGTACAGCAGGTAAGGCTCTAGAGGTTCGCTGTATTTGCCATAAACACTAGCGACTACCAATCTACCGAACTCCCCCTCTATGGATACACAAACACCCAGCTGTGACGAATCCAGAACTACGCAGTCGTAGCTCGGATTATTCACAACTATTGCGGCATTTCTCCTAAGGTCTGTGAAGACCCTAAATCCTCCAGGGAGACCCCCAACCACACCATTAGTGGCGTAGGGCTCCTGGAGTAATGCGATGCCGCACCCACCCTCTAGCATACAACCCCCTAACTCGCACATTACGGCATAACAACCCTGACAATTTAGCTGTAAAATCGTCCCCATTAGTGTCTGGAAAGGGCACGCTCTACTATGCCACAGTAGACCGGACAAGCAGCTGACATCATAAGATGCCCAGCTGGTCTACCCTTAAATGCACAGTTGCGACAATGTGGTGCATTGACGCAACTAGCAGCTCTGTGGCCTTCCTGACCACACCTACGGCAGACATCGGACTTGGCCTTACATTGCGCCACTCGATGGTCAAAGCCCATGCACCGAAAACAGCCGGCAACAGGGCTGTCTGGTCGCACTCGGAAGGAAAACCACTTAATGTAGCACCTTCCCGCTTCTAAAAGGGCGGACATTACTTCCTCCGAACCCTCCAGAACGACGTTAGTTTTACCATCTGGCGCCACCTTCCAGGGGCGACTGACCAACCTAACGTCGGATTTCTTTGCCTCAGGACTTAAATTCGTACTGAAGAGTTCTTCCATGAATTCCTCGTGGGAGATCTCGGTGTGTACTCCTTGCACCACAACCCTTGGCCCCAACTTCCGGTTGACACTGACGTCCAACCCTACCTCCCCGAATTTTGCGTTAGTCGCCACTTTCTCCCTCTCTAAAACGGAGGGAGTGCGGATGACCGCCCCACCACCCTTTATCGGCCTTACATCATGGATCCTTACGCCGAGTGAAGGACCCACCTCCTTGACCACCTTTTTGATTACTTCCTTAGAGGAAGTAGCCGGCCCCTTACTTCTGACCACAACTGACCAGGTCTCCACCGGCTTCGACGACATCGGCGCTATTGCCTTCAGCACGGGTGCCGGAGGGGCAGGCGCCGACGTCGCGGGAGCCACCGTTGGTCTGATCACTCGCGGTCCCCCACAACCTCCCTTAAGGGCATCCACCTGCCCGCGAAGATGCGCGTTCTCTGCGATTATCGTCATCAAGAGTGCCTCGTACTTCGGGGCAAGCTCCATTAGACCCTTCATTTCGGAATTCTCCATAATCTTACCCCCGAAAACCAAGGCGCTAACCTCAGCGGTTACAGCTTTCATAGCTGCAACATGGGTGATAGCGCCACCCCCAACAACACCCCCCTTATTTGGATTCAACTCCCCTTTCATACCTTTCCTCTTTTCCTTTTTGCCTCCTCCTGCCTCATTTGCTGCTCCGGCTACCTGTTTCGCCGCTCCAGTCTCGCTGGCGCTCTCGCATGACCTCCCCAACGGTGGAGTGCCCAGGCGAGCCTTTCTGCGCGGTGGGGGCTTTTCAACTTCCTTTTCGCCCGCCGATGACGCTGCCGTAATCATATCGGCTTCCGACTCCTCGCTCTCGGCGGGTGCCTTTGCTCCTCGCCTTCGTGGTGGAGACATTTTTCTCCTGCACTCGCGATCGCGTACCTACTACCCAAGTACGTAACTCGCGATCCGACAAAGTTCGAAATAGGCACTCACGAACGCGTACCTGCACTACAACAATGTTGTCAGTGGCCTTCAGGTTTCTTGCGGCCCACACAAAACCGGTGCCCGAACTGTTTGTGGACAATGCGGTCACTGTCTTTTGTTCTGCACACACAAACTCACGCCAGGCAATAACACTGCCTATTGTTTGTAAGCACACACCAGGCAAAAGCACTGCCTATTGTTTGTAAGCAGTTTCAAACGTGCCTAAATTGTCACTGGCCTTCGCACCAGGCAATAACACAGTCTATTGTTTGTACGCACACCAGGCAAAAACACTACCTACTGTTTGTAAGCAATTTTTAAAAGTGCCTGAATTGTCACTGAACTTCGCACCAGGCAATAACACTGCCTATTGTTGTATTTTCACTGTACACTTGCACTACAATTTTTAAAGCAATTACCCGCGGTAATGCTTTATGTGTCTCTGGCCTTCGATTTAATTCGCGCCAGGCAATTGTATGTTTTCTGTTAACAGAAAAAAAATTCACTGTTTTCAACTGTCACTAAATTGTTTTATCAATGCGCTAACACGACCGTTCACTACGAGTGTCTACAACAGAGTGAGAGTAGATAGGGACAACTTGCGTTGTAGATTAACGTGAGTACCTGCCGGCGACGGCCTTACCTCACGGTGCTCAAGAGCACGGCGTATCAATACCCACGTCTGATAAACGCCCCAAACAAAACGAGCTTATGCAAGTATTTATTTGGATACCAAAGGCAGTGTGTCTGGGTCCACACTACCATCTTGGTATGATTCGAGGCCGACCTAAAACCTCTTCCGTTTTCGGGTACGGCACCCAGTTACTTGTGTAACTTCTTTTTTTTCGAACTGAAAATTCAGTTCTTCCAGCATTTAGGTTTCAACCACAGCCACCACGATACTCCCCAAAGGGCCGAACCCAATGAGCAGATTGAACAGAAGTCCAAGGGCTTTCTGCTCCCCGTGGTACCGGAAAGTCTCCGGTCAGACTGCGTAGCCTAAACTACTGCCAGTTGAGCAACCCATTACTCAAATGACTGGTGACATTTGTCGCTTGAACTTCAAATGTCTTTTTATTCGCTTTTTCATTTAAAGTGTTTCTAATATCAGTTCAAGCTGAGTATTATAGCACTATCACTCCATATACTATGCTGATATTACTGGGCAAAGAATATAATAACAGTCATAGTGCATATTGGCTTTTAGTCGCCTTTTACGACAGGCATGCCTTGCCGCGGGCATATTCTTTCCCCAAACCCGCAGGGGAAAGTAGATAGGGACAGAGGGAATCTCGTTAATCCATTCATGCGCGTCACTAATTAGATGACGAGGCATTTGGCTACCTTAAGAGAGTCATAGTTACTCCCGCCGTTTACCCGCGCTTACTTGAATTTCTTCACTTTGACATTCAGAGCACTGGGCAGAAATCACATTGTGTCAACACCCGTTAGGGCCATCACAATGCTTTGTTTTAATTAGACAGTCGGATTCCCCAAGGCCGTGCCAGTTCTGAATTGATTGTTAATTGATAATCGTTATAATTTAAAAAGTATCTATACAATAATAAATCCTTTAGAAATTTTAGCAAGAAAGTTCCACAATTGGCTACGTAACTACTATCCGGGGAACAAGAATCGAAATTCTCTATTTACCCAGAACGAGTACATAAACCATGGTATTGCTTCCCAATCAAGCCCGACTATCTCAATCTTCAGAGCCAATCCTTATCCCGAAGTTACGGATCTAATTTGCCGACTTCCCTTACCTACATTATTCTATCGACTAGAGACTCTTCACCTTGGAGACCAGCTGCGGATATTGGTACGGCCTGTTGAGAAGTTTGCGTAACCCCACCATAAATTTTCAAGGTCCGAGGAGAAAATATCGACACAACAGTAAATGTCATGCTCTTCTAGTCCATCTACCATATCTCTCTTCGAAAGACTTCCATGGTAGTACGACTATAAAACAGAAAAGAAAACTCTTCCGATACCTCTCGACGGCTTCTTTATGGTCGTTCCTGTTGCCAGGATGAGCACAAGGCCCATTTTTAATAACAAACGGATACTCAACAGGTTACGGAATTGGAACCGTATTCCCTTTCGTTCAAAATTATTCAAGTGTTTAATTACTATGGAATAAAAATTCATTCATTTCATTTAATTAAAACTTGAAAATTTTCGGCTTTCGCCTTGAACTTAGGACCGACTAACTCGTGATCAACCACTGTTCACACGAAACTCTTCTCCACTTCAGTCCTCCAAGGTCTCATTCGATTATTTGCTACTACCACCAAGATCTGTACCAATAGCGGCTCCATGCAGGCTTACGCCAAACACTTCTAAGCACACCATTGTACCCTCCTACTCACTAAAGTTTCAAAATTTATAATCCAACCGAAATTGTATTATAAATCATGTACTTTAGCGGTAATGTATAGGTATACAACTTAAGCGCCATCCATTTTAAGGGCTAGTTGCTTCGGCAGGTGAGTTGTTACACACTCCTTAGCGGATTACGACTTCCATGTCCACCGTCCTGCTGTTTTAAGCAACCAACGCCTTTCATGGTATCTTCATGAGTTGTTAATTTAGGCACCGTAACATTACGTTTGGTTCATCCCACAGCGCCAGTTCTGCTTACCAAAAGTGGCCCACTGGGCACATTATATCATAACCTCAACCTTCATATCAAGAAAGGTGAGGTTCTTACCCATTTAAAGTTTGAGAATAGGTTAAGGTCGTTTCGACCCTAAGGCCTCTAATCATTCGCTTTACCAGATAAGATTATTTTACATAATTTTTAAATGCACCAGCTATCCTGAGGGAAACTTCGGAGGGAACCAGCTACTAGATGGTTCGATTGGTCTTTCGCCCCTATACTCAATTCTGACAATCGATTTGCACGTCAGAACTGTTTCGGTCTTCCATCAGGGTTTCCCCTGACTTCAACCTGATCAAGTATAGTTCACCATCTTTCGGGTCACAGCATATATGCTCAAGGTACGCTCCAGTTAGAGGTATAAATAATAATAAATTATCATTATACATAACTATATGGAACGCCCCGGGATTGAATTAATAATGTAATACATTAAAAATTAATCCCATTATTAATACAGTTAAGTTAATTTCGCCATTAGGTTTAATATAACCCAATGACTTGCACATATGTTAGACTCCTTGGTCCGTGTTTCAAGACGGGTCCCGAAGGTATCCTGAATCTTTTGCATTGTTAATCATATAAATGCATACAATTAATATTAAAATCAATGATAATAATATTATTGTAAAATTCAAAAGAATTTTAGCATTATATATAATAAAATCTATCAACACTTTATCAAATCATCAGTAATTATTCTATGTTAATAAGCTAAAAGCAAATTAATTTGAATAAACTTAAAAACCAATGATCTTTTGATAAATATTTTATTATGTTAATAGATTACAATGTCCTTATATGAAAAAAATGCACACTATTACTATAATATTTAAAATTAAATACTACAGTTATAATGATGAATTTTTCATAATGGATATTCAGGTTCATCGGGCTTAACCTCTAAGCAGTTTCACGTACTATTTAACTCTCTATTCAGAGTTCTTTTCAACTTTCCCTCACGGTACTTGTTTACTATTGGTCTCATGGTTATATTTAGTTTTAGATGGAGTTTACCACCCACTTAGTGCTGCACTATCAAGCAACACGACTCTTTGGAAATATCTTTCTAGTAATCATTAACGTTATACGGGCCTGGCACCCTCTATGGGTAAATGGCCTCATTTAAGAAGGACTTAAATCGTTAATTTCTCATACTAGATATTAAGATATTCCATACACTGCATCTCACATTTGCCATATGGACAAAGTGACTTAGTGCTGAACTATTTTCTTTTCGCTCGCCGCTACTAAGAAAATCCTTGTTAGTTTCTTTTCCTCCCCTCATTAATATGCTTAAATTCAGGGGGTAGTCCCATATGAGTTGAGGTTGTATAAAATATATTTTAGATTGATTTGTTTATTTTTATTTAATTTTTTTGCTATTTGCTATTTTAAAGAAATATATTTTTATATCTTGATTACTCAAATATTATTCAATCTTTTCATCCCTTTTTAAAATTCATAATATAATAATTAATAAAATTAACAACATTATTCCTCCACATATCATATATTTTTTTTTATTATAAATTTTTCTCAATACAATAGAGTCTAGAATACAAATTTATTTTATGCTAGACATTCCTCTTATGTATTATTTAATATAATTTAAATAATGTTGAAAATTTTTTCTTTTATGGGAATACTAAGATTCTCATTTATCATAAATTTTCGTTCAAATATGAGGTATTCAAAAATATATTTTCTATATTTCTTTTTATGCTATTAATATTATGGATTGAAAAATACAATCCAATAATATGCCATATGCTTAAATTCTATTAATTGACTAAAAGAATAAGCAACTAATTTAGCATAGTCTTACTACCCTCAACCATATGTAGTCCAAGCAGCACTTTAAAATTAATTAAAGTACATAACAGCATGGACCGCAATATGCGTTCAAAATGTCGATGTTCATGTGTCCTGCAGTTCACACGATGACGCACAGTTTGCTGCGTTCTTCATCGATCGAGTGATCCACCGCTTAGAGTGATAATTTTTTTGAATTTTTTTAATTCAAAGTCAAAGAATTTTAATTTATTGAAAGTATTAATAATTAATCAATAATAAATTTTTAATACAAAAGTTTAAAACATCTTTCAAGAAATTGTAATTTTAAACCCAAACATTTGCAGCTGCGCATGTCTTAGGTCAACAAAAACAGTAATACCTTTTATATATTATTTTCTTCTCTATTTGTGCGTTTTCTTTTTTTTAATTTTTCAACATGTTTTTAATCACAAATAGAAAATACCATAAAAAAAAGGTATTACACACGTTAATGTGAACAAGTTAACTTATCATTTATAATATTTTATATAAATATCACAATTAAATATTATTTTCTATATAAATAGTAAGTACAGCTATATGTTTAAAGGTTATTTTATTGCGTTCAAATACAATGTATGCGAAGTTCACAATATAATATATATTGTCATAATGCATTACAAGGAGTTAAAAAAAAAAAAAAAAAAACAGAAAAACATTCAAAACATTGTATAATTCAAAACATTTTGAATGAAAAGAACAAAAAGAAAACTTTTTTTCTTTTTTATTCTTTTTTTTTATTTTGTTTTTATATAATTATTTTTTTTTTCTTTTCGGATAGGAACACAATAATGATCCTTCCGCAGGTTCACCTACGGAAACCTTGTTACGACTTTTACTTCCTCTAAATAATCAAGTTCGGTCAACTTTTGCGAAACAACCGTGAAACACAAGGCGTCACAGTGATCACGTCCGGAGACCTCACTAAATAATTCAATCGGTAGTAGCGACGGGCGGTGTCTACAAAGGGCAGGGACGTAATCAATGCGAGTTAATGACTCACACTTACTGGGCATTCCAAGTTCATGTGAACAGTTTCAGTTCACAATCCCAAGCATGAAAGTGGTTCAGCGGTTTACCCGGACCTCTCGGTCTAGGAAATACACGTTGATACTTTCATTGTAGCGCGCGTGCAGCCCAGGACATCTAAGGGCATCACAGACCTGTTATTGCTCAATCTCGTTACTGCTAGACGCAATTTGTCCATTTAAGAAGCTAGTGTCCTTATAATGGGACAAACCAACAGGTACGACTCCACTTATATAAACACATTCAAACACTTGTACATTCAAGATGAACGCATGAATGAAGGCTATATAAGCTTCAACACCATAATCCTGAAAGCATCTATTTAATATATTTGAGTCTCGTTCGTTATCGGAATTAACCAGACAAATCACTCCACGAACTAAGAACGGCCATGCACCACCACCCATAGATTCGAGAAAGAGCTATCAATCTGTCTTACACGCTTATGTTCGGACCTGGTAAGTTTTCCTGTGTTGAGTCAAATTAAGCCGCAGGCTCCACTCCTGGTGGTGCCCTTCCGTCAATTCCTTTAAGTTTCAGCTTTGCAACCATACTTCCCCCGGAGCCCAAAAGCTTTGGTTTCCCGGGAAGCGACTGAGAGAGCCATAGTAGTAGCTACACCCAATTGCTAGCTGGCATCGTTTATGGTTAGAACTAGGGCGGTATCTGATCGCCTTCGAACCTCTAACTTTCGTTCTTGATTAATGAAAACATCTTTGGCAAATGCTTTCGCTTAAGTTAGTCTTACGACGGTCCAAGAATTTCACCTCTCGCGTCGTAATACTAATGCCCCCAAACTGCTTCTATTAATCATTACCTCTTGATCTAAAAACCAATGAAAGTAGAACAGAGGTCTTATTTCATTATTCCATGCACAAAATATTCAGGCATTTGGAGCCTGCTTTAAGCACTCTAATTTGTTCAAAGTAATTGTACCGGCCCACAACAACACTCGATGAAGAGCACTGAAGCAGGTTTAAATAGGAGGAATATATAAAAAATACATTGTATTAATTATATATAAGAACTCCACCGGTAATACGCTTACATACATAAGGTAATGTACATACCACAATTATAGTTGTACTACCCGTATGAAGCACAAATTCAACTACGAACGTTTTAACCGCAACAACTTTAATATACGCTATTGGAGCTGGAATTACCGCGGCTGCTGGCACCAGACTTGCTCTCCAATAGGTCCTTGTTAAAGGATTTAAAGTGTACTCATTCCAATTACAGGGCCTCGGATATGAGTCCTGTATTGTTATTTTTCGTCACTACCTCCCCGAACTGGGAGTGGGTAATTTACGCGCCTGCTGCCTTCCTTAGATGTGGTAGCCGTTTCTCAGGCTCCCTCTCCGGAATCGAACCCTGATTCCCCGTTACCCGTTGCAACCATGGTAGTCCTAGATACTACCATCAAAAGTTGATAGGGCAGACATTTGAAAGATCTGTCGTCGGTACGAGACCATACGATCTGCAAGTTATCTAGAGTTCAACCAATATAACGATCGAATAATCGCTTGGTTTTAGCCTAATAAAAGCACACGTTCCAAAAGGTCCGTGTTTATTTTGCATGTATTAGCTCTAGAATTACCACAGTTATCCAAGTAACTGTTAACGATCTATGGAACCATAACTGATATAATGAGCCTTTTGCGGTTTCACTTTTAATTTGTTTGTACTTAGACATGCATGGCTTAATCTTTGAGACAAGCATATAACTACTGGCAGGATCAACCAGAATAATATATATTTCTTTTTTATATAATATTTTTTATATTATATAAAAGTTTAAAATGATATTTTCTTATTTGAAAATTATACACAAATACACAAAACATAAAACATAAAAACATTTACAATATACACAACAATTTTTCTATGTTTCTTTCTTTACTATATTTTTTTTCATTATATTTCATTTCTATGTGTGATTTTGTAATGGATTTTTTTAATTTTTGTTTTGGTATCGTGAAAAGAATTTTCGTTCTCTATACATATTATTATTTAATTATTATGTAAGAACGATATTTCTTCTTATATTGGCAAAATTTTCAAATAATATCATTCTATACATTTTACTTTATTTCAATGCATATAGTAATATATATACCTTTTTTTAAGAGTATATACATTTTTTTCTTGATTTGAAATTAATAATTTCAAATTCTATTATATTTATTTCAATAATAAATATATGATATAAAGTATTTTCGGGTGCAACACATTAATATTTTATTTTATTTAAAAACCATCCTTTTACACAATAAACCATCCTTTTAAATAAGTAAATATTAGAATAGCTCACAAATAAAACTAAAATATTGTTTAATATTTATTTCTACAATATGTTAGTATAGAATAATAGATTTTTATTTTTTTGTATAAAACAAAATCTATTTCTATTTAAACTAACTGTAGGAAACCAGGAATAAAAAACGCTCATTATATACAATATGTTAGTACAGAATATAGAGTTTTGTATAAAACAAAATCTATTTCTATTTAAACTAACTGTATAAAAACCAGGAATAAAAAACGCTCATTATATACAATATGTTAGTACAGAATATAGAGTTTTGTATAAAACAAAATCTATTTCTATTTAAACTAACTGTATAAAAACCAGGAATAAAAAACGCTCATTATATACAATATGTTAGTACAGAATATAGAGTTTTGTATAAAACAAAATCTATTTCTATTTAAACTAACTGTATAAAAACCAGGAATAAAAAACGCTCATTATATACAATATGTTAGTACAGAATATAGAGTTTTGTATAAAACAAAATCTATTTCTATTTAAACTAACTGTATAAAAACCAGGAATAAAAAACGCTCATAATATACAATATGTTAGTACAGAATATAGAGTTTTGTATAAAACAAAATCTATTTCTATTTAAACTAACTGTATAAAAACCAGGAATAAAAAACGCTCATTATATACAATATGTTAGTACAGAATATAGAGTTTTGTATAAAACAAAATCTATTTCTATTTAAACTAACTGTATAAAAACCAGGAATAAAAAACGCTCATTATATACAATATGTTAGTACAGAATATAAAGTTTTGTATAAAACAAAATCTATTTCTATTTAAACCAACTGTATAAAAACCAGGAATAAAAAACGCTCATTATATACAATATGTTAGTACAGAATATAGAGTTTTGTATAAAACAAAATATATTTCTATTTAAACTAACTGTATAAAAACCAGGAATAAAAAACGCTCATTATATACAATATGTTAGTACAGAATATAGAGTTTTGTATAAAACAAAATCTATTTCTATTTAAACTAACTGTATAAAAACCAGGAATAAAAAACGCTCATTATATACAATATGTTAGTACAGAATATAGAGTTTTGTATAAAACAAAATCTATTTATATTTAAACTAACTGTATAAAAACCAGGAATAAAAAAACGCTCATTATATACAATATGTTAGTACAGAATATAGAGTTTTGTATAAAACAAAATCTATTTCTATTTAAACTAACTGTATAAAAACCAGGAATAAAAAACGCTCATTATATACAATATGTTAGTACAGAATATAGAGTTTTGTATAAAACAAAATCTATTTCTATTTAAACTAACTGTATAAAAACCAGGAATAAAAAACGCTAATTATATACAATATGTTAGTACAGAATATAGAGTTTTGTATAAAACAAAATCTATTTCTATTTAAACTAACTGTATAAAAACCAGGAATAAAAAACGCGCATTATATACAATATGTTAGTACAGAATATAGAGTTTTGTATAAAACAAAATCTATTTCTATTTAAACTAACTGTATAAAAACCAGGAATAAAAAAACGCTCATTATATACAATATGTTAGTACAGAATATAGAGTTTTGTATAAAACAAAATCTATTTCTATTTAAACTAACTGTATAAAAACCAGGAATAAAAAGGCACACAAAATCAACTTTCATTTTCATATTTACTTAAAAATACATATAAAGTAAAAAATATTTCCATATAAATACTAAGTAAATAAAGTCATACAAGTATGAAAATTTTCATACAAGTACTAAATACATAAATCATATAAGTATAGTAATATTCATACTTATAAGTATTTAAAAACAACTTCTTACTAATAAACTAACATAAGGAATTCAAATATATAAAAAAAAATTTTACCCGCGGCTTCGCTCGCATCGAATCCATCAAATAAATAACTGATATCATTATAGTAGATATGGATCCATATAAAGAATATATTTTATATATATTCCAATTCTTAGTTATGAAATTACGACGACGCGTGGTTCTTACTTCTGCATCATTAATTCTTCTTGCCTGCAATTGTTCTTGCGTTTCCGTTGCTCTTCTAGCTTCCTGCTGCTAAGCTTGTCTTTTCGAACGTACTCGTGCCTGATGAGAAGTTTCAGCTGCTCTCAAAACACGTTGTCGATCTGCTTGCTGTTGCCTTCTCAGCTCTGCTTGAACTTCACATTCTTTATTTCGTGTAACTTTAGTCTTACGCACCGGCGTAGAATTTCTTGACAGCGCCGATTTCCGCTTTCGAGGCATTTTTATATTTAATAAGAGTAACTAATAATATTTGTGTTATTTCTCTGATTTACGTTTTTTATACATTTATGTTTTCTTTCATTTTTAATTTTTTCGACAAACAATCATTTCTGCCAAACTTTTGTTTTTCAATTTCAAAATTTTCAAATTTATTTTCCAAACATATATAATCTTCCATAATAATTTTTTTAATAATCCGTAAAAAATTTATAAATTTTGTAATAAAAAGTATCCTATGTTCATTCTGACACCTCTAAGAGTATATGTACAAAATTTCATGATGATCTGTTAAGTAGTTTTTGCGTGAAAGCTTAACAAACAAACGGACTTTCGCATTTATAATATTAGTATAGATAATACATTTCCTAGCAGTAAAAAATTTTCATATAAGTACTAAATGTATAAAGTCTATGAAGTAATAAATTTTCATATAAGTACTATTTCAGTATATGTCAATTTGAGCAGATTTGTGCAAATTTGTTATAAATGTTCTCTGCCATGTTGACGTTACCAACCCGAAAATATATGGAAAAATTCTTTTAACCTATTTAAAATTTAAAAACTCATATATACGTGGGTAATTTATATCATTTTCAAATATCGTCATGGTCATAATACAACTAATAACATCAAAAGTATTTTTACAATCGATTTTTTTTTTAAATTTTTTACTTGTATGACTTCATATTTAATACTTATATGAAAATCTATTACTTCATAGACTTTATACATTTAATACTTATATGAAAATTTATTACTTCATAGACTTTATACATTTAATACTTATATGAAAATTCATTACTTCATAGACTTTATATTTTTTATACTTATATAAAAATTTATTACTTCATAGACTTTATATTTTACTTCATAGACTTTATACATTTAATACTTATATGAAAATTTATTACTTCATAGACTTTATACAATTAATACTTATATGAAAATTTATTACTTCATAGACTTTATACAATTAATACTTATATGAAAATTTATTACTTCATAGACTTTATACATTTAATACTTATATGAAAATTCATTAGACTTTATATTTTTTATACTTATATAAAAATTTATTACTTCATAGACTTTATATTTTACTTCATAGACTTTATACATTTAATATTTATATGAAAATTTATTACTTCATAGACTTTATACAATTAATACTTATATGAAAATTTATTACTTCATAGACTTTATTCATTTAATACTTATATGAAAATTTATTATTTCATAGACTTTATACAATTAATACTTATATGAAAATTTATTACTTCATAGACTTTATACAATTAATAGTTATATGAAAATTTATTACTTCATAAACTTTATACAATTAATACTTATATGAAAATTTATTACTTCATAGATTTTATACAATTAATACTTATATGAAAATTAACTACTTCTTCATTTAATATTGCAAGCAAAGTATTTTGGTTAACATTTTTATTTTCATGTTATTAAAACACTTGATATACTATTATACCATATTGTATAATATGATTTTAATTCAATTACTTTATTACTTTGGTATATTATAAGATAGTCGTTTGATAACAATCCCAACACTTACCTTATTTTCAATAAATATTGAAAACAAAGTTTTATACGTTCAAATTTTTATTTTCATGTTATGATTCTCTCAAACACTCATTAATATACCATATTGTATAATATGCTTTCATTTCAATTACTTTATTACTTTTGGTATATTAAATGATAGTCGTTTGATAACAATCCCAACACTTACCTTATTTTCAATAAATATTGAAAACAAAGTTTTATGCGTTCAAATTTTTATTTTCATGTTATGATTCTCTCAAACACTCATTAATATACCATATTGTATAATATGCTTTAATTTCAATTACTTTATTACTTTTGGTATATTAAATGATAGTCGTTTGATAACAATCCCAACACTTACCTTATTTTCAATAAATATTGAAAACAAAGTTTTATGCGTTCAAATTTTTATTTTCATGTTATGATTCTCTCAAACACTCATTAATATACCATATTGTATAATATGCTTTTATTTCAATTACTTTATTACTTTTGGTATATTAAATGATAGTCGTTTGATAACAATCCCAACACTTACCTTATTTTTAATAAATATTGAAAACAAAGTTTTATGCGTTCAAATTTTTATTTTCATGTTATGATTCTCTCAAACACTCATTAATATACCATATTGTATAATATGCTTTAATTTCAATTACTTTATTACTTTTGGTATATTAAATGATAGTCGTTTGATAACAATCCCAACACTTACCTTATTTTCAATAAATATTGAAAACAAAGTTTTATGCGTTCAAATTTTTATTTTCATGTTATGATTCTCTCAAACACTCATTAATATACCATATTGTATAATATGCTTTTATTTCAATTACTTTATTACTTTTGGTATATTAAATGATACTTGTTAGATAGAAATCATATTTCATTTTCGTTTCTTCTTTTATTATAATATAAATGAAGATTCTTTTATACTCTCTTACAAAACAATTATATAAATTTAATTTATAATATTTGTATATAATTTACATAAATAAATATTTAATATTATATATTCTTATATATATACATATATATATAAAATACTTTATCTAATTTAATAATTAAATTAGATTTTTCTTTTATATATTACATATATATAAACATATAATATTTATTTATTATATGTATAAATTAATATACAAATAAATAAAATTTATATATATTTATAAACAGTATGATCGAATCATCAAGCAAAGGATAAGCTTCAGTGGATCGCAGTATGGCAGCTGCTCTACCACTTACAACACCTTGCCCGTTACCAAAGTCGTTTACAATTGATTCTAGGCATTGACATTGTATTAAATAATGTTTTAATAAGTAACTAGCGCGTCATACAGGTGATATTTAATCCTCTCGTATTTGCTATGTTACAAATAACATTGGCATCACATATATCCATTGTCGTTTATAAATAAAATTTATAAACTTTAAATGGTTTAGAGAAGCCATACAATGCAATTGCCCCATATTTATCATTGCAGTCCAGCACGGATACGACCTTAGAGGCGTTCAGGCATAATCCAACGGACGTAGCATCATACCACTGTTCGCTCGAACAAGTATTGTACCATTGGTCCGTACCTGCGGTTCCTCTCGTACTACGCAGGAATGCTGACGCAATAACAATTGTCATTAGTAGGGTAAAACTAACCTGTCACACGACGGTCTAAACCCAGCTCACGTTCCCTTGAATGGGTGAACAATCCAACGCTTGGTGAATTTTGCTTCACAATGATAGGAAGAGCCGACATCGAAGGGTTAAAAAAGCGACGTCGCTATGAACGCTTGGCCGCCACAAGCCAGTTATCCCTGTGGTAACTTTTCTGACACCTCTTGTTAAAAACTCTTTAAACCAAAAGGATCGATAGGCCGAGCTTTTGCTGTCTCTGTGTGTACTGAACACCGAGATCAAGTCAGCATTTGCCCTTTTGCTCTATGTGTGGTTTCTGTCCGCACTGAGCTGGCCTTGGGACACCTCCGTTATTATTTGAGAGATGTACCGCCCCAGTCAAACTCCCCACCTGGCAATGTCCTTGAATTGGATCATACCTGAGTGTTGGAGTTATACCAAATTTTAATTATAATAATAACACCGAAGTGCTACCATTTCATTAAAAAAAGTTTACAATTATATAACAAACTCGTGGTACTTTGATCAAGAAGCTTGCATCAAAATCCAATACCATAAGATATATAAATATACCCATATAATGGCTAAGCAATTATACACGTTCCACTTAATCAAGTAAGTAAGGAAACAATAAGAGTAGTGGTATTTCATTGTTGATATATAACCGAAATTATATATCTCCCACTTATGCTACACCTCTTATGTCTCCTTACACTGCCAGACTAGAGTCAAGCTCAACAGGGTCTTCTTTCCTCGCTAATTATTCCAAGCCCGTTCCCTTGGCTGTGGTTTCGCTAGATAGTAGATAGGGACAACTTTCGTTGTAGATTTACGTGAGTACCTGCCGGCGACGGCCTTACCTCACGGTGTTCAAAACACAACGGATCAATACAATGCGTTGATCAGCGCCCCAAACAAAACGAGCTTATGCAAGTATTTATTTGGATACCAGTGGCAGTGTGTCTGGGTCCACACTACCATCTTGGTATGATTCGAGGCCGACCTAAAACCTCTTCCGTTTTCGGGTACGGCACCCAGTTACTTGTGTAACTTCTTTTTTCGAACTGAAAATTCAGTTCTTCCAGCATTTAGGTTTAAACCACAGCCACCACGATACTCCCCAAAGGGCCGAACCCAATGAGCAGATTGAACAGAAGTCCAAGGGCTTTCTGCTCCCCGTGGTACCGGAAAGTCTCCGGTCAGACTGCGTAGCCTAAACTACTGCCAGTTGAGCTCCCCATTACTCAAATGACTGGTGACATTTGTCGCTTGAACTTCAAATGTCTTTTTATTTGCTTTTTCATTTAAAGTGTTTCTAATATCAGTTCAAGCTGAGTATTATAGCACTATCACTCCACATACTATGCTGATATTACTGGGCAAAGAATATAATAACAGTCATAGTGCATATTGGCTTTTAGTCGCCTTTTACGACAGGCATGCCTTGCCGCGGGCATATTCTTTCCCCAAACCCGCAGGGGAAAGTAGATAGGGACAACGTCCGGTGTGTTTAACGTGAGTACCTGCCGTCGACGGCGTTATCTCACGGCGCTCAAAAGCACAGCGTATCAATACAATGCGTTGATCAGCGCCCCGAAAATGCTAGGCATTTTTCAGTACCGATTGGTAGTGTGGGATGGACACACTACACACCTTGGTAAGGTTCGAGGCCTATCTAAAACCTCTGCCGTACTTTGGGTCCGGCACCCGGTTGCAATGCAACTCCACATTGAACTGACAAAACGTCAGCTCTTCCCGCATTTGGGTATAAACCACAACCACCACGATACTCCCCGAAGGGCCAGTCCGCACGAGCAGGTTGGAGCGAACTCCAAGGGCCCCTGCTCCCCGTGGTACCAGAATTAAGTCTCCGGTCAGACCTCGTAGCCGAAACTACTACCAGTTGAGCATCCATACTGCTCTGGACTGGTAACCAGGGGCTAGACCCCATTCACTCCACACATTCACTCATCTTACACACTAAAAGCTAACCCTAACCTTCAGTTAAACGCCTTCGCCGCTTAAATAACTCACGCGCAAACATTCCTAACTGTTCAGTATACTCATTGCTAGAAACTACATTACCTACACATAAACGTCCGCTGTCCAACTAATCCCCACACCCCCAATATTCCTAATGTCTGAATACATCGAGCATTCTGCAATAACATGCACCCAATCCTCCATACGTGCCCCACACAAACACCCCGAACTATCAGAAAGGTGCCTCCGATACAAAAATGCATTCAGAGGCCCATGCCCCGTTAACAAAAATCCCAGACTCAAACAAAATCTGAAGTCTGGGTTACCCTCAACAAACGTTACATCCCGGATGTATTCATATGTCACCCGACCCTTAGGGCTATTTTCCCAACGGTCCTGCCACCTACGCCTAACCTTTAAATCCAGGAGCCTCTTGCTCTCTAGATAACCCACCCTCTCAACATCAATACCATCTGTCCAATCTGTCCGCAGCATAGAAACACTCAAGCCCCTTCTTAATCTGAATGTAACAGCACGCTGTATAACAATCAGATCAAGAGGGGGTGCACCCAACAACACTTGCATTGCATCCGTCGAAACAGTACGACAAACAGGCAAACATGCAAGCATCATGCAACGTTGCACCGAGAGGAGTTTTCGGCGACCAGAGACCGTCATCGCTGATTCCCACCATACAGCAGCCCCATAAGTGGCACAAGCCACAAACAAGCCACGATATATGGTGCGAACAGCACGGCGTCCAAGGCCCCAATCACTCCTCAAAATGCGTCGCACTTTGCCAACAATTGCCTGCAGCCGCTCACCCACACGCACCAAATGTGGGGTGAAACACATTCTTTCTCCTATAGTCAACCCCAGGTATTTAACTTCCTTCACATACCTGATGTTGACCCCATTCACCTTGACAATCGGTGGACGAACCGGCGACAATCTGCCCTTAAGCAGCATTGTAACCGTTTTGTCCACCGATATGTCAACCCCCACATCTAAACCCCAGCTATTTACAATTTCTAAAAATTGTCCCCCCGACCGTTCTAACTCAGACCGCGATCGACCCTCAACGAGAAGAAGAAGGTCGTCCGCATACGCACAACATTTACAGAGGGGCTCGAGCTGTCCAAGCAGAGAGTCCATCATAAGGTTCCAAATATATGGACCGCAGATGGATCCCTGCGGGCAGCCACGAACCACTCCAATTTCAACACTTCCATTCATACTTACTAGAGAAGCTTTTCTCTCCGAAAAGTAACTCCGCCAAAGAGTAATTTCCGGACAGCCAAGCTCCTCCAGCCGCTGCAAAACTCTATCCCACCTTAAATAATCAAACGCTCCCTTGAAGTCAACAAATATGCCAAGGACATATTTGTTGACATTCTCCTTAACAACACTCTGAACATAAAACCAAGCATCTTCTGTACTGCGTCCTTCCCTGAACCCATACTGCCTATCCGACCATATACCCCGCGTTAGCTCCTGAAGCCGTTCCACCATAACTCTTTCCAATACTTTTCCAAGTACTGGAAGAAGACTGATGCCCCGATAAGAGCGAGGATCACTCCTGATCTTATCAGGAGACTTCAGGAGAGGTACAACCCTAGCAATTTTCCACTCGCGTGGAAAATAACCCTCCCACACGCACTTATCATAAATGGCCTCCAAGTATTCCGGAATGAACTTCCACAAGCTTTTACACATCTCTCCGTTCAAACCATCAAAACCTGGGGACCGTTTAGACCTGACCAGGCCAAAGGCATACCCCAACTCCCCATCATCTAATGGAGGGACAGGTACCTCCTGTGCGTGGGGTACCTGAACCTCCGCCCTGGGAAAGAACGCACCTAATAGAACCCCCGCACACTCTCTCCACGTAGATAACACAGTGTCACCTACGCAAAGAGAGGTGATATCATCTCTCTTACGACCCCTGCAGGGCCTCCATTCATATTCTTTAACCCTAACTAACATATCTTTATATTCCCTAATTTCACAACAAAAATCATACCTAACCTGAGCTAACCTGTCTGAATTGGACCGTCGAGCGCGTTGAAACTTTCGCCTCAATCGCCTGACAGTCCTCCTCTTCAAGGTTAACTCACGCGTCCACCATTTTATTTTCCTAAGCTTAAAACTTTCACACTTCTTAAGTTCCCTATCATTAACAACCCACAATATCTCATAAAGACGAGCAATCTGCTCATCAACCCCCAAGCCCTCAAACTCACTAAGCGGTATTTCCAATACCTCTTCCCTAACACACCGTCCATATTGGTTCAAGTCAATACCAGAGGTACGCCATCGCCGCAACGGACTTACGAACTGTAAAGGGGGGGACTGAGAAGAAACCATAATTTGAATCAAATTATGATCACTCAAACCCCACCCTCCCTTAATTTCCCACCCAACACGAAACACTCTATTTGCTGCCTCGTTCATCAAAGTCACGTCAATGTCACTGACACCCCTAGGCCCATCAAAAGTATACCACTCGCTCGGCTCGTTTAGAATGTGAAGGTTTTTACCCACCACCCATTCACTTAATACCACTCCACGACTGTGGCTTTGATATCCAGACGAATGCCAGGATACCTTACTAAACCACATCGAAGACGTAGCATTCGCGTCCAAGCCAAGTATAAGAGGACTACCACTCGCAAGTAGTAGTACCTTATCCATATAACTCAGATAAGGCTCTAAGGGCTCACCAAATTTACAATAGATACTAGCAACAAGTATTCTACCAAACCCCCCCTCTACAGAAACACATACACCCAGTTGTGAGGAATCCACAACTACACAATCATAGTTGGGATCAGTCACAACAATTGCAGCATTAGCCCTAACGTCCAAAAAGACCCTGAAACCACCCGGAAAACCTCGAACCACACCATTGGTGGCGTAGGGCTCCTGGAGTAAGGCAATGCCGCACCCCCCCTCAGTCATATACCCCCCCAACTCGCACATTACGGCATACGACCCCTGACAGTTTAACTGAATAATCCCCCCCATCAGTGTCTGGCGAGGGCGCGCTCAACAATCCCACAATATATCGGGCAGACAGCCGACATCATAAAATGCCCAGCTGGCCTACCCTTGAATGCACAGTTACGGCAATGGATTGCATTGACGCAACTGGCAGCTCTGTGGCCTTCCTGACCGCACCTCCGGCAGACATCTGATTTGGCCCTACACTCAGCGACCCTATGACCAAAACCCATACACCGGAAGCAGCCAGCAATGGGGTTATCCGGTCGCACCCGGAAGGAGAACCACTTGATGTAGCACCTACCTGCCTCCAAGAGTGCGGACATCATTTTGTCCGTACCCTCAAGAACAACATTAGTGCTACCATCAGGAGCCACCTTCCAGGGACGACTGACCATCCTTACTTCCGACTTCTGGGACGCCGAGCTAAATTCTGGAAGGTTCAGCCGGAGAAGTTCTTCCATGAATTCCTCATGGGGGATCTCCGTGTAAACCCCCTGAACCACAACCCGAGGACCCAACTTCCGGTTGACACTCACGTCTAACCCCACCTCCCCAAACTTTGCGTTAGTCGCCACTTTTTCCCTCTCAGAAACAGAAGGTGTGCGGATCACCGCTCCACCACCCTTGATAGGCTTCACCTCATGGATCCTCACACCGAGTGAAGGACCCACCTCCTTAACTACCTTTCTAATTACTTCCTTAGAGGAAGTTGCAGGCCCCTTGCTCCTGACCACAACAGACCAGGTTTCAACAGGCTTCGGCGCCACCGGTGCAATCGCCTCCAGTACAGGTGCTGGGGGCGGAGGCATCGGTGCCGATGGAGCCGGCATTGACCTGCTCGGTGGCGAGGAGTGTCCCCCACAGCCTCCTCTAAGGGCATCAACTTGCCCGCGAAGATGGGCATTCTCGGTAATAACCGTCATTAGGAGTGCTTCGTATTTAGAAGCAAGCTCCATCAGCCCCTTCACGGTTTCCATCTCAAACTTTTTGTCTCCAAAGACCAACCCGCTTAGCTCCCCAGTAATCCTCTTAACAGCACCAACATGGCTTACCGCACTACCACCACCAGCAACAGCGCCCTTGGCTAATTCACGGTTGCCACCCTTACTATCCTTCTTATTCACCATGTTGGAACTAACACCTATTTTCTTTCCACCCTCATTAACACGCCCAACACCTTTTCCAGCCTTAACCTCACCACCTTTATCGACACTCATCTTTGCGTCACCCCCCTTCTTAACTGTGTCAGCAGTATCCCCTGTCTCACACGAACTACTGCTTTCACTGGAGTCAGTGAAGCGCACAAAGCCCCCCGATTTCGCCAAAGGTGGTGACCTCAACCTCACCTTTCTGCGCACCGGTGACCCATCAGTAGATGACACTGCACTATCCTCACCGGACGACGCCCCTACAACCATTTTTGCAGGCACAGACCCATCGCTCTCAGCAAGGGACTTAACCTTCCTCCTCCGTGGGGGAGGCATCTTCAACCTAGATCCCCTACCAGGCAGGCTGATCCGCCGGTAAAAAACACTGGCGCAGAAGCCCCTGTTCCGGAAAGATCAAACAGTCGCTCACCAGGCACGTGCGATTGAACGCACTGAAGAAGCTAACTCGCGCGTAAACCCGCTCAATAGCAGTTAACACCCAAACAGTCGATTATCGCGTTATCGCAGGGACACAACTCACACCTCCAGCCAAAGGCGTGGAAGAGGTCACTCAATTAACCGCCGGACAGAACAAGGTCCCCGTAACGGTTGCGAATCGACCGATGTGACGTTGTATCAATCGCACCGTGGGCTAAAAGTCAACCACTATGACCTTAATTCACCCTGGAGTCAGCGCCTCCAATACTAGGACAACCACTAACACCCTAGAAGCAAAACTGGCGAAATCCCCTAGAAAACAGCAGCAACTGAAAACCAGACACTCAACACAGCACTCCTGAATAGGCCACCCAAGCCAAAAACACCACCACGGCACAGTCACTGAGACTACGGACGGGCCCACCTACAAAACCTGCTGTACCCTAATCTACAAATCTAATCCAGCAAAAAAAACAAAAAAAAAAAAAAAAAAAAGTTTTTACAACTATCCCACACCCACTTGCACAAACGCAGGCGTTGTAAGCGCCAACTACAAAATTTACAAAAATTTCTCAAAAAACCACTGTACACAAATCTACTTGCAAGCTAAAATAAAATTTTCACTCAAGTAGGCGTTGTATTCGTATTCAAAGCCAACTGAGTAATTTTGAAAAAATTCCCCAACAAAACCTGCTGTACCCTAATCTACAAAAAAAAAAAAAAAGTTTTTACAACTATCCCACACCCTAACACACCCACTTGCACAAACGCAGGCGTTGTAAGCGCCAACTACAAAATTTACAAAAATTTCTCAAAAAACCACTGTACACAAATCTACTTGCAATCTAAAATAAAATTTTCACTCAAGTAGGCGTTGTATTCGTATTCAAAGCCAACTGAGTAATTTTGAAAAAATTCCCCAAAAAAAACCACTGTGCGCAAATCTACCTGCAAGCTAAAAATAAAATTTTTACTCAAGTAGGCGTTGTAATCATATACAAAGCCTACTACAATATACAAAAAGGCTCTAGTATATAAAGTACCTGAGCACCAAAAAACTACTCTTCAATACACTACTACACCAGTAGGCGTAGCAAATATGTATCGAAGTACCAAAGCCTACTAAGACAAGTTAAAAGGCACAAAGCCCAAAGTGCTTGTACACACAAGCAAACAAACACGAAAAACACTTGTTTTATTTAAAAGCTACTCGATAAATTCACAATTTCTCAAACAAAAACTCGTAAATTCATATATATATACTTACATATATATATGGCAAAGCCCACTACGGCAATTTTGTGTGAGTTTTTGAAAAACCACTTCACACTACCAACACATATGCACGTATACACTCTTACTACACCGACTCTACACTGAAAAATTCACAAATACTCACACGACCGAATTAAAAATTCAAATTATGCGCTAGCACGTCTGCTCGCTATGAATGCCTACGAATGAATGAGTAGATAGGGACAACTTTCGTTGTAGATTTACGTGAGTACCTGCCGGCGACGGCCTTACCTCACGGTGTTCAAAACACAACGGATCAATACAATGCGTTGATCAGCGCCCCAAACAAAACGAGCTTATGCAAGTATTTATTTGGATACCAGTGGCAGTGTGTCTGGGTCCACACTACCATCTTGGTATGATTCGAGGCCGACCTAAAACCTCTTCCGTTTTCGGGTACGGCACCCAGTTACTTGTGTAACTTCTTTTTTCGAACTGAAAATTCAGTTCTTCCAGCATTTAGGTTTAAACCACAGCCACCACGATACTCCCCAAAGGGCCGAACCCAATGAGCAGATTGAACAGAAGTCCAAGGGCTTTCTGCTCCCCGTGGTACCGGAAAGTCTCCGGTCAGACTGCGTAGCCTAAACTACTGCCAGTTGAGCAACCCATTACTCAAATGACTGGTGACATTTGTCGCTTGAACTTCAAATGTCTTTTTATTCGCTTTTTCATTTAAAGTGTTTCTAATATCAGTTCAAGCTGAGTATTATAGCACTATCACTCCATATACTATGCTGATATTACTGGGCAAAGAATATAATAACAGTCATAGTGCATATTGGCTTTTAGTCGCCTTTTACGACAGGCATGCCTTGCCGCGGGCATATTCTTTCCCCAAACCCGCAGGGGAAAGTAGATAGGGACAACGTCCGGTGTGTTTAACGTGAGTACCTGCCGTCGACGGCCTTATCTCACGGCGCTCAAAAGCACAGCGTATCAATACAATGCGTTGATCAGCGCCCCGAAAATGCTAGGCATTTTTCAGTACCGATTGGTAGTGTGGGATGGACACACTACACACCTTGGTAAGGTTCGAGGCCTATCTAAAACCTCTGCCGTACTTTGGGTCCGGCACCCGGTTGCAATGCAACTCCACATTGAACTGACAAAACGTCAGCTCTTCCCGCATTTGGGTATAAACCACAACCACCACGATACTCCCCGAAGGGCCAGTCCGCACGAGCAGGTTGGAGCGAACTCCAAGGGCCCTTGCTCCACGTGGTACCAGAATTAAGTCTCCGGTCAGACCTCGTAGCCGAAACTACTACCAGTTGAGCATCCATACTGCTCTGGACTGGTAACCAGGGGCTAGACCCCATTCACTCCACACAATCACTCATCTTACACACTAAAAGCTAACCCTAACCTTCAGTTAAACGCCTTCGCCGCTTAAATAACTCACGCGCAAACATTCCTAACTGTTCAGTATACTCATTGCTAGAAACTACATTACCTACACATAAACGTCCGTCTGTCCAACTAATCCCCACATCCCCAATATTCCTAATGTCTGAATACATCGGGCATTCTGCAATAACATGCACCCAATCCTCCATACGTGCCCCACACAAACACCCCGAACTATCAGAAAGGTGCCTCCGATACAAAAATGCATTCAGAGGCCCATGCCCCGTTAACAAAAATCCCAGACTCAAACAAAATCTGAAGTCTGGGTTACCCTCAACAAACGTTACATCCCGGATGTATTCATATGTCACCCGACCCTTAGGGCTATTTTCCCAACGGTCCTGCCACCTACGCCTAACCTTTAAATCCAGGAGCCTCTTGCTCTCTAGATAACCCACCCTCTCAACATCAATACCATCTGTCCAATCTGTCCGCAGCATAGAAACACTCAAGCCCCTTCTTAATCTGAATGTAACAGCACGCTGTATAACAATCAGATCAAGAGGGGGTGCACCCAACAACACTTGCATTGCATCCGTCGAAACAGTACGACAAACAGGCAAACATGCAAGCATCATGCAACGTTGCACCGAGAGGAGTTTTCGGCGACCATAGACCGTCATCGCTGATTCCCACCATACAGCAGCCCCATAAGTGGCACAAGCCACAAACAAGCCACGATATATGGTGCGAACAGCACGGCGTCCAAGGCCCCAATCACTCCTCAAAATGCGTCGCACTTTGCCAACAATTGCCTGCAGCCGCTCACCCACACGCACCAAATGTGGGGTGAAACACATTCTTTCTCCTATAGTCAACCCCAGGTATTTAACTTCCTTCACATACCTGATGTTGACCCCATTCACCTTGACAATCGGTGGACGAACCGGCGACAATCTGCCCTTAAGCAGCATTGTAACCGTTTTGTCCACCGATATGTCAACCCCCACATCTAAACCCCAGCTATTTACAATTTCTAAAAATTGTCCCCCCGACCATTCTAACTCAGACCGCGATCGACCCTCAACGAGAAGAAGAAGGTCGTCCGCATACGCACAACATTTACAGAGGGGCTCGAGCTGTCCAAGCAGAGAGTCCATCATAAGGTTCCAAATATATGGACCGCAGATGGATCCCTGCGGGCAGCCACGAACCACTCCAATTTCAACACTTCCATTCATACTTACTAGAGAAGCTTTTCTCTCCGAAAAGTAACTCCGCCAAAGAGTAATTTCCGGACAGCCAAGCTCCTCCAGCCGCTGCAAAACTCTATCCCACCTTAAATAATCAAACGCTCCCTTGAAGTCAACAAATATGCCAAGGACATATTTGTTGACATTCTCCTTAACAACACTCTGAACATAAAACCAAGCATCTTCTGTACTGCGTCCTTCCCTGAACCCATACTGCCTATCCGACCATATACCCCGCGTTAGCTCCTGAAGCCGTTCCACCATAACTCTTTCCAATACTTTTCCAAGTACTGGAAGAAGACTGATGCCCCGATAAGAGCGAGGATCACTCCTGATCTTATCAGGAGACTTCAGGAGAGGTACAACCCTAGCAATTTTCCACTCGCGTGGAAAATAACCCTCCCACACGCACTTATCATAAATGGCCTCCAAGTATTCCGGAATGAACTTCCACAAGCTTTTACACATCTCTCCGTTCAAACCATCAAAACCTGGGGACCGTTTAGACCTGACCAGGCCAAAGGCATACCCCAACTCCCCATCATCTAATGGAGGGACAGGTACCTCCTGTGCTTGGGGTACCTGAACCTCCGCCCTGGGAAAGAACGCACCTAATAGAACCCCCGCACACTCTCTCCACGTAGATAACACAGTGTCACCTACGCAAAGAGAGGTGATATCATCTCTCTTACGACCCCTGCAGATCTTATAGATCTGACCCCAGGGGTCATCCCTATTTTCACTAACAAAATTTCTCCATTCATATTCTTTAACCCTAACTAACATATCTTTATATTCCCTAATTTCACAACAAAAATCATACCTAACCTGAGCTAACCTGTCTGAATTGGACCGTCGAGCGCGTTGAAACTTTCGCCTCAATCGCCTGACAGTCCTCCTCTTCAAGGTTAACTCACGCGTCCACCATTTTATTTTCCTAAGCTTAAAACTTTCACACTTCTTAAGTTCCCTATCATTAACAACCCACAATATCTCATAAAGACGAGCAATCTGCTCATCAACCCCCAAGCCCTCAAACTCACTAAGCGGTATTTCCAATACCGCTTCCCTAACACACCGTCCATATTGGTTCAAGTCAATACCAGAGGTACGCCATCGCCGCAACGGACTTACGAACTGTAAAGGGGGGGACTGAGAAGAAACCATAATTTGAATCAAATTATGATCACTCAATCCCCACCCTCCCTTAATTTCCCACCCAACACGAAACACTCTATTTGCTGCCTCGTTCATCAAAGTCACGTCAATGTCACTGACACCCCTAGGCCCATCAAAAGTATACCACTCGCTCGGCTCGTTTAGAATGTGAAGGTTTTTACCCACCACCCATTCACTTAATACCACTCCACGACTGTGGCTTTGATATCCAGACGAATGCCGGGATACCTTACTAAACCACATCGAAGACGTAGCATTCGCGTCCAAGCCAAGTATAAGAGGACTACCACTCGCACGTAGTAGTACCTTATCCATATAACTCAGATAAGGCTCTAAGGGCTCACCAAATTTACAATAGATACTAGCAACAAGTATTCTACCAAACCCCCCCTCTACAGAAACACATACACCCAGTTGTGAGGAATCCACAACTACACAATCATAGTTGGGATCACTCACAACAATTGCAGCATTAGCCCTAACGTCCAAAAAGACCCTGAAACCACCCGGAAAACCTCGAACCACACCATTGGTGGCGTAGGGCTCCTGGAGTAAGGCAATGCCGCACCCCCCCTCAGTCATATACCCCCTCAACTCGCACATTACGGCATACGACCCCTGACAGTTTAACTGAATAATCCCCCCCATCAGTGTCTGGCGAGGGCGCGCTCAACAATCCCACAATATATCGGGCAGACAGCCGACATCATAAAATGCCCAGCTGGCCTACCCTTGAATGCACAGTTACGGCAATGGATTGCATTGACGCAACTGGCAGCTCTGTGGCCTTCCTGACCGCACCTCCGGCAGACATCTGATTTGGCCCTACACTCAGCGACCCTATGACCAAAACCCATACACCGGAAGCAGCCAGCAATGGGGTTATCCGGTCGCACCCGGAAGGAGAACCACTTGATGAAGCACCTACCTGCCTCCAAGAGGGCGGACATCATTTTGTCCGTACCCTCAAGAACAACATTAGTGCTACCATCAGGAGCCACCTTCCAGGGACGACTGACCATCCTTACTTCCGACTTCTGGGACGCCGAGCTAAATCCTGGAAGGTTCAACCGGAGAAGTTCTTCCATGAATTCCTCATGGGGGATCTCCGTGTAAACCCCCTGAACCACAACCCGAGGACCCAACTTCCGGTTGACACTCACGTCTAACCCCACCTCCCCAAACTTTGCGTTAGTCGCCACTTTTTCCCTCTCAGAAACAGAAGGTGTGCGGATCACCGCTCCACCACCCTTGATAGGCTTCACCTCATGGATCCTCACACCGAGTGAAGGACCCACCTCCTTAACTACCTTTCTAATTACTTCCTTAGAGGAAGTTGCAGGCCCCTTGCTCCTGACCACAACAGACCAGGTTTCAACAGGCTTCGGCGCCACCGGTGCAATCGCCTCCAGTACAGGTGCTGGGGGCGGAGGCATCGGTGCCGATGGAGCCGGCATTGACCTGCTCAGTGGCGAGGAGTGTCCCCCACAGCTTCCTCTAAGGGCATCAACTTGCCCGCGAAGATGGGCATTCTCGGTAATAACCGTCATTAGGAGTGCTTCGTATTTAGAAGCAAGCTCCATCAGCCCCTTCACGGTTTCCATCTCAAACTTTTTGTCTCCAAAGACCAACCCGCTTAGCTCCCCAGTAATCCTCTTAACAGCACCAACATGGCTTACCGCACTACCACAACCAGCAACAGCGCCCTTGGCTAATTCACGGTTGCCACCCTTACTATCCTTCTTATTCACCATGTTGGAACTAACACCTATTTTCTTTCCACCCTCATTAACACGCCCAACACCTTTTCCAGCCTTAACCTCACCACCTTTATCGACACTCATCTTAGCGTCACCCCCCTTCTTAACTGTGTCAGCAGTATCTCCTGTCTCACACGAACTACTGCTTTCACTGGAGTCAGTGAAGCGCACAAAGCCCCCCGATTTCGCCAAAGGTGGTGACCTCAACCTCACCTTTCTGCGCACCGGTGACCCATCAGTAGATGACACTACACTATCCTCACCGGATGACGCCCCTACAACCATTTTTGCAGGCACAGACCCATCGCTCTCAGCAAGGGACTTAACCTTCCTCTTCCGTGGGGGAGGCATCTTCAACCTAGATCCCCTACCAGGCAGGCTGATCCGCCGGTAAAAAACACTGGCGCAGAAGCCCCTGTTCCGGAAAGATCAAACAGTCGCTAACCAGGCACGTGAAACTCTTCTCCACTTCAGTCCTCCAAGGTCTCATTCGATTATTTGCTACTACCACCAAGATCTGTACCAATAGCGGCTCCATGCAGGCTTACGCCAAACACTTCTAAGCACACCATTGTACCCTCCTACTCACTAAAGTTTCAAAATTTATAATCCAACCGAAATTGTATTATAAATCATGTACTTTAGCGGTAATGTATAGGTATACAACTTAAGCGCCATCCATTTTAAGGGCTAGTTGCTTCGGCAGGTGAGTTGTTACACACTCCTTAGCGGATTACGACTTCCATGTCCACCGTCCTGCTGTTTTAAGCAACCAACGCCTTTCATGGTATCTTCATGAGTTGTTAATTTAGGCACCGTAACATTACGTTTGGTTCATCCCACAGCGCCAGTTCTGCTTACCAAAAGTGGCCCACTGGGCACATTATATCATAACCTCAACCTTCATATCAAGAAAGGTGAGGTTCTTACCCATTTAAAGTTTGAGAATAGGTTAAGGTCGTTTCGACCCTAAGGCCTCTAATCATTCGCTTTACCAGATAAGATTATTTTACATAATTTTTAAATGCACCAGCTATCCTGAGGGAAACTTCGGAGGGAACCAGCTACTAGATGGTTCGATTGGTCTTTCGCCCCTATACTCAATTCTGACAATCGATTTGCACGTCAGAACTGTTTCGGTCTTCCATCAGGGTTTCCCCTGACTTCAACCTGATCAAGTATAGTTCACCATCTTTCGGGTCACAGCATATATGCTCAAGGTACGCTCCAGTTAGAGGTATAAATAATAATAAATTATCATTATACATAACTATATGGAACGCCCCGGGATTGAATTAATAATGTAATACATTAAAAATTAATCCCATTATTAATACAGTTAAGTTAATTTCGCCATTAGGTTTAATATAACCCAATGACTTGCACATATGTTAGACTCCTTGGTCCGTGTTTCAAGACGGGTCCCGAAGGTATCCTGAATCTTTCGCATTGTTAATCATATAAATTCATACAATTAATATTAAAATCAATGATAATAATGTTATTGTAAAATTCAAAAGAATTTTAGCATTATATATAATAAAATCTATCAACACTTTATCAAATCATCAGTAATTATTCTATGTTAATAAGCTAAAAGCAAATTAATTTGAATAAACTTAAAAACCAATGATCTTTTGATAAATATTTTATTATGTTAATAGATTACAATGTCCTTATATGAAAAAAATGCACACTATTACTATAATATTTAAAATTAAATACTACAGTTATAATGATGAATTTTTCATAATGGATATTCAGGTTCATCGGGCTTAACCTCTAAGCAGTTTCACGTACTATTTAACTCTCTATTCAGAGTTCTTTTCAACTTTCCCTCACGGTACTTGTTTACTATCGGTCTCATGGTTATATTTAGTTTTAGATGGAGTTTATTACCCACTTAGTGCTGCACTATCAAGCAACACGACTCTTTGGAAATATCTTTCTAGTAATCATTA
This sequence comes from Bactrocera oleae, assembly GCF_042242935.1. Lineage (NCBI taxonomy): Eukaryota > Metazoa > Arthropoda > Insecta > Diptera > Tephritidae > Bactrocera > Bactrocera oleae. The sequence goes on along the minus strand of NW_027212752.1, from coordinate 1,375,470 downwards.
ACGTTATACGGGCCTGGCACCCTCTATGGGTAAATGGCCTCATTTAAGAAGGACTTAAATCGTTAATTTCTCATACTAGATATTAAGATATTCCATACACTGCATCTCACATTTGCCATATGGACAAAGTGACTTAGTGCTGAACTATTTTCTTTTCGCTCGCCGCTACTAAGAAAATCCTTGTTAGTTTCTTTTCCTCCCCTCATTAATATGCTTAAATTCAGGGGGTAGTCCCATATGAGTTGAGGTTGTATAAAATATATTTTAGATTGATTTGTTTATTTTTATTTAATTTTTTTGCTATTTGCTATTTTAAAGAAATATATTTTTATATCTTGATTACTCAAATATTATTCAATCTTTTCATCCCTTTTTAAAATTCATAATATAATAATTAATAAAATTAACAACATTATTCCTCCACATATCATATATTTTTTTTTATTATAAATTTTTCTCAATACAATAGAGTGAATTAATTCTAGAATACAAATTTATTTTATGCTAGACATTCCTCTTATGTATTATTTAATATAATTTAAATAATGTTGAAAATTTTTTCTTTTATGGGAATACTAAGATTCTCATTTATCATAAATTTTCGTTCAAATATGAGGTATTCAAAAATATATTTTCTATATTTCTTTTTATGCTATTAATATTATGGATTGAAAAATACAATCCAATAATATGCCATATGCTTAAATTCTATTAATTGACTAAAAGAATAAGCAACTAATTTAGCATAGTCTTACAACCCTCAACCATATGTAGTCCAAGCAGCACTTTAAAATTAATTAAAGTACATAACAGCATGGACCGCAATATGCGTTCAAAATGTCGATGTTCATGTGTCCTGCAGTTCACACGATGACGCACAGTTTGCTGCGTTCTTCATCGACCCATGAGCCGAGTGATCCACCGCTTAGAGTGATAATTTTTTTGTATTTTTTAATTCAAAGTCAAAGAATTTTAATTTATTGAAAGTATTAATAATTAATCAATAATAAATTTTTAATACAAAAGTTTAAAACATCTTTCAAGAAATTGTAATTTTAAACCCAAACATTTGCAGCTGCGCATGTCTTAGGTCAACAAAAACAGTAATACCTTTTATATATTATTTTCTTCTCTATTTGTGCGTTTTCTTTTTTTTAATTTTTCAACATGTTTTTAATCACAAATAGAAAATACCATAAAAAAAAGGTATTACACACGTTAATGTGAACAAGTTAACTTATCATTTATAATATTTTATATAAATATCACAATTAAATATTATTTTCTATATAAATAATAAGTACAGCTATATGTTTAAAGGTTATTTTATTGCGTTCAAATACAATGTATGCGAAGTTCACAATATAATATATATTGTCATAATGCATTACAAGGAGTTAAAAAAAAAAAAAAAAAAACAGAAAAACATTCAAAACATTGTATAATTCAAAACATTTTGAATGAAAAGAACAAAAAGAAAACTTTTTTTTCTTTTTTATTCTTTTTTTTTATTTTGTTTTTATATAATTATTTTTTTTTTCTTTTCGGATAGGAACACAATAATGATCCTTCCGCAGGTTCACCTACGGAAACCTTGTTACGACTTTTACTTCCTCTAAATAATCAAGTTCGGTCAACTTTTGCGAAACAACCGTGAAACACAAGGCGTCACAGTGATCACGTCCGGAGACCTCACTAAATAATTCAATCGGTAGTAGCGACGGGCGGTGTGTACAAAGGGCAGGGACGTAATCAATGCGAGTTAATGACTCACACTTACTGGGAATTCCAAGTTCATGTGAACAGTTTCAGTTCACAATCCCAAGCATGAAAGTGGTTCAGCGGTTTACCCGGACCTCTCGGTCTAGGAAATACACGTTGATACTTTCATTGTAGCGCGCGTGCAGCCCAGGACATCTAAGGGCATCACAGACCTGTTATTGCTCAATCTCGTTACTGCTAGACGCAATTTGTCCATTTAAGAAGCTAGTGTCCTTATAATGGGACAAACCAACAGGTACGACTCCACTTATATAAACACATTCAAACACTTGTACATTCAAGATGAACGCATGAATGAAGGCTATATAAGCTTCAACACCATAATCCTGAAAGCATCTATTTAATATATTTGAGTCTCGTTCGTTATCGGAATTAACCAGACAAATCACTCCACGAACTAAGAACGGCCATGCACCACCACCCATAGATTCGAGAAAGAGCTATCAATCTATCTTACACGCTTATGTTCGGACCTGGTAAGTTTTCCCGTGTTGAGTCAAATTAAGCCGCAGGCTCCACTCCTGGTGGTGCCCTTCCGTCAATTCCTTTAAGTTTCAGCTTTGCAACCATACTTCCCCCGGAGCCCAAAAGCTTTGGTTTCCCGGGAAGCGACTGAGAGAGCCATAGTAGTAGCTACACCCAATTGCTAGCTGGCATCGTTTATGGTTAGAACTAGGGCGGTATCTGATCGCCTTCGAACCTCTAACTTTCGTTCTTGATTAATGAAAACATCTTTGGCAAATGCTTTCGCTTAAGTTAGTTTTACGACGGTCCAAGAATTTCACCTCTCGCGTCGTAATACTAATGCCCCCAAACTGCTTCTATTAATCATTACCTCTTGATCTAAAAACCAATGAAAGTAGAACAGAGGTCTTATTTCATTATTCCATGCACAAAATATTCAGGCATTTGGAGCCTGCTTTAAGCACTCTAATTTGTTCAAAGTAATTGTACCGGCCCACAACAACACTCGATGAAGAGCACTGAAGCAGGTTTAAATAGGAGGAATATATAAAAAATACATTGTATTAATTATATATAAGAACTCCACCGGTAATACGCTTACATACATAAGGTAATGTACATACCACAATTATAGTTGTACTACCCGTATGAAGCACAAATTCAACTACGAACGTTTTAACCGCAACAACTTTAATATACGCTATTGGAGCTGGAATTACCGCG
>NW_027212752.1:1362500-1367500 GCF_042242935.1 Bactrocera oleae | reverse complement strand
GTATAAAAACCAGGAATAAAAAGGCACACAAAATCAACTTTCATTTTCATATTTACTTAAAAATACATATAAAGTAAAAAATATTTCCATATAAATACTAAGTAAATAAAGTCATACAAGTATGAAAATTTTCATACAAGTACTAAATACATAAATCATATAAGTATAGTAATATTCATACTTATAAGTATTTAAAAACAACTTCTTACTAATAAACTAACATAAGGAATTCAAATATATAAAAAAAAATTTTACCCGCGGCTTCGCTCGCATCGAATCCATCAAATAAATAACTGATATCATTATAGTAGATATGGATCCATATAAAGAATATATTTTATATATATTCCAATTCTTAGTTATGAAATTACGACGACGCGTGGTTCTTACTTCTGCATCATTAATTCTTCTTGCCTGCAATTGTTCTTGCGTTTCCGTTGCTCTTCTAGCTTCCTGCTGCTAAGCTTGTCTTTTCGAACGTACTCGTGCCTGATGAGAAGTTTCAGCTGCTCTCAAAACACGTTGTCGATCTGCTTGCTGTTGCCTTCTCAGCTCTGCTTGAACTTCACATTCTTTATTTCGTGTAACTTTAGCCTTACGCACCGGCGTAGAATTTCTTGACAGCGCCGATTTCCGCTTTCGAGGCATTTTTATATTTAATAAGAGTAACTAATAATATTTGTGTTATTTCTCTGATTTACGTTTTTTATACATTTATGTTTTCTTTCATTTTTAATTTTTTCGACAAACAATCATTTCTGCCAAACTTTTGTTTTTCAATTTCAAAATTTTCAAATTTATTTTCCAAACATACATAATCTTCCAAAATAATTTTTTTAATAATCCGTAAAAAATTTATAAATTTTGTAATAAAAAGTATCCTATGTTCATTCTGACACCTCTAAGAGTATATGTACAAAATTTCATGATGATCTGTTAAGTAGTTTTTGCGTGAAAGCTTAACAAACAAACGGACTTTCGCATTTATAATATTAGTATAGATAATACATTTCCTAGCAGTAAAAAATTTTCATATAAGTACTAAATGTATAAAGTCTATGACGTAATAAATTTTCATATAACTACTATTTCAGTATATGTCAATTTGAGCAGATTTGTGCAAATTTGTTATAAATGTTCTCTGCCATGTTGACGTTTCCAACCCGAAAATATATGGAAAAATTCTTTTAACCTATTTAAAATTTAAAAACTCATATATACGTGGGTAATTTATATCATTTTCAAATATCGTCATGGTCATAATACAACTAATAACATCAAAAGTATTTTTACAATCGATTTTTTTTTTAAATTTTTTACTTGTATGACTTCATATTTAATACTTATATGAAAATTTATTACTTCATAGACTTTATACATTTAATACTTATATGAAAATTTATTACTTCATAGACTTTATACATTTAATACTTATATGAAAATTCATTACTTCATAGACTTTATATTTTTTATACTTATATAAAAATTTATTACTTCATAGACTTTATATTTTACTTCATAGACTTTATACATTTAATACTTATATGAAAATTTATTACTTCATAGACTTTATACAATTAATACTTATATGAAAATTTATTACTTCATAGACTTTATACAATTAATACTTATATGAAAATTTATTACTTAATAGACTTTATACATTTAATACTTATATGAAAATTCATTACTTCATAGACTTTATATTTTTTATACTTATATAAAAATTTATTACTTCATAGACTTTATACAATTAATACTTATATGAAAATTCACTTTATATTTTTTATACTTATATAAAAATTTATTACTTCATAGACTTTATATTTTACTTCATAGACTTTATACATTTAATATTTATATGAAAATTTATTACTTCATAGACTTTATACAATTAATACTTATATGAAAATTTATTACTTCATAGACTTTATACATTTAATACATATATGAAAATTTATTACTTCATAGACTTTATATATTTACTACTTATATGAAAATTTATTACTTCATAGACTTTATACAATTAATACTTATATGAAAATTTATTATTTCATAGACTTTATACAATTAATACTTATATGAAAATTTATTACTTCATAGACTTTATACAATTAATACTTATATGAATATTTATTACTTCATAGACTTTATACAATTAATACTTATATGAAAATTTATTACTTCATAGACTTTATACAATTAATACTTATATGAAAATTTATTACTTCATAGACTTTATACATTTAATACTTATATGAAAATTTATTACTTCATGGACTTTATACAATTAATACTTATATGAAAATTTATTACTTCATAGACTTTATACATTTAATACATATATGAAAATTTATTACTTCATAGACTTTATATATTTACTACTTATATGAAAATTTATTACTTCATAGACTTTATACAATTAATACTTATATGAAAATTTATTACTTCATAGACTTTATACAATTAATACTTATATGAAAATTTATTACTTCATAGACTTTATACATTTAATACTTATATGAAAATTTATTACTTCATAGACTTTATACATTTAATACTTATATGAAAATTTATTACTTCATAGACTTTATACAATTAATACTTATATGAAAATTCACTTTATATTTTTTATACTTATATAAAAATTTATTACTTCATAGACTTTATATTTTACTTCATAGACTTTATACATTTAATATTTATATAAAAATTTATTACTTCATAGACTTTATACAATTAATACTTATATGAAAATTTATTACTTCATAGACTTTATACATTTAATACATATATGAAAATTTATTACTTCATAGACTTTATATATTTACTACTTATATGAAAATTTATTACTTCATAGACTTTATACAATTAATACTTATATGAAAATTTATTATTTCATAGACTTTATACAATTAATACTTATATGAAAATTCACTTTATATTTTTTATACTTATATAAAAATTTATTACTTCATAGACTTTATATTTTACTTCATAGACTTTATACAATTAATACTTATATGAAAATTTATTACTTCATAGACTTTATACAATTAATACTTATATGAAAATTTATTACTTCATAGACTTTATACATTTAATACTTATATGAAAATTTATTACTTCATAGACTTTATACATTTAATACTTATATGAAAATTCACTTTATATTTTTTATACTTATATAAAAATTTATTACTTCATAGACTTTATATTTTACTTCATAGACTTTATACATTTAATATTTATATGAAAATTTATTACTTCATAGACTTTATACAATTAATACTTATATGAAAATTTATTACTTCATAGACTTTATACATTTAATACATATATGAAAATTTATTACTTCATAGACTTTATATATTTACTACTTATATGAAAATTTATTACTTCATAGACTTTATACAATTAATACTTATATGAAAATTTATTACTTCATAGACTTTATACAATTAATACTTATATGAAAATTTATTACTTCATAGACTTTATACATTTAATACTTATATGAAAATTTATTACTTCATAGACTTTATACATTTAATACTTATATGAAAATTTATTACTTCATAGACTTTATACAATTAATACTTATATGAAAATTCACTTTATATTTTTTATACTTATATAAAAATTTATTACTTCATAGACTTTATATTTTACTTCATAGACTTTATACATTTAATATTTATATAAAAATTTATTACTTCATAGACTTTATACAATTAATACTTATATGAAAATTTATTACTTCATAGACTTTATACATTTAATACATATATGAAAATTTATTACTTCATAGACTTTATATATTTACTACTTATATGAAAATTTATTACTTCATAGACTTTATACAATTAATACTTATATGAAAATTTATTATTTCATAGACTTTATACAATTAATACTTATATGAAAATTCACTTTATATTTTTTATACTTATATAAAAATTTATTACTTCATAGACTTTATATTTTACTTCATAGACTTTATACAATTAATACTTATATGAAAATTTATTACTTCATAGACTTTATACAATTAATACTTATATGAAAATTTATTACTTCATAGACTTTATACATTTAATACTTATATGAAAATTTATTACTTCATAGACTTTATACATTTAATACTTATATGAAAATTCACTTTATATTTTTTATACTTATATAAAAATTTATTACTTCATAGACTTTATATTTTACTTCATAGACTTTATACAAATAATACTTATATGAAAATTTATTACTTCATAGACTTTATACAATTAATACTTATATGAAAATTTATTACTTCATAGACTTTATACATTTAATACTTATATGAAAATTTATTACTTCATAGACTTTATACATTTAATACTTATATGAAAATTTATTACTTCATAGACTTTATACATTTAATACTTATATGAAAATTTATTACTTTATAGACTTTATACAATTAATACTTATATGAAAATTCACTTTATATTTTTTATACTTATATAAAAATTTATTACTTCATAGACTTTATATTTTACTTCATAGACTTTATACATTTAATATTTATATGAAAATTTATTACTTCATAGACTTTATACAATTAATACTTATATGAAAATTTATTACTTCATAGACTTTATACATTTAATACATATATGAAAATTTATTACTTCATAGACTTTATATATTTACTACTTATATGAAAATTTATTACTTCATAGACTTTATACAATTAATACTTATATGAAAATTTATTATTTCATAGACTTTATACAATTAATACTTATATGAAAATTTATTACTTCATAGACTTTATACAATTAATACTTATATGAATATTTATTACTTCATAGACTTTATACATTTAATACTTATATGAAAATTTATTACTTCATAGACTTTATACATTTAATACTTATATGAAAATTTATTACTTCATAGACTTTATACAATTAATACTTATATGAAAATTTATTACTTCATAGACTTTATACAATTAATAC
>NW_027212752.1:1330000-1357500 GCF_042242935.1 Bactrocera oleae | reverse complement strand
CCCGACCCTTAGGGCTATTTTCCCAACGGTCCTGCCACCTACGCCTAACCTTTAAATCCAGGAGCCTCTTGCTCTCTAGATAACCCACCCTCTCAACATCAATACCATCTGTCCAATCTGTCCGCAGCATAGAAACACTCAAGCCCCTTCTTAATCTGAATGTAACAGCACGCTGTATAACAATCAGATCAAGAGGGGGTGCACCCAACAACACTTGCATTGCATCCGTCGAAACAGTACGACAAACAGGCAAACATGCAAGCATCATGCAACGTTGCACCGAGAGGAGTTTTCGGCGACCAGAGACCGTCATCGCTGATTCCCACCATTCAGCAGCCCCATAAGTGGCACAAGCCACAAACAAGCCACGATATATGGTGCGAACAGCACGGCGTCCAAGGCCCCAATCACTCCTCAAAATGCGTCGCACTTTGCCAACAATTGCCTGCAGCCGCTCACCCACACGCACCAAATGTGGGGTGAAACACATTCTTTCTCCTATAGTCAACCCCAGGTATTTAACTTCCTTCACATACCTGATGTTGACCCCATTCACCTTGACAATCGGTGGACGAACCGGCGACAATCTGCCCTTAAGCAGCATTGTAACCGTTTTGTCCACCGATATGTCAACCCCCACATCTAAACCCCAGCTATTTACAATTTCTAAAAATTGTCCCCCCGACCGTTCTAACTCAGACCGCGATCGACCCTCAACGAGAAGAAGAAGGTCGTCCGCATACGCACAACATTTACAGAGGGGCTCGAGCTGTCCAAGCAGAGAGTCCATCATAAGGTTCCAAATATATGGACCGCAGATGGATCCCTGCGGGCAGCCACGAACCACTCCAATTTCAACACTTCCATTCATACTTACTAGAGAAGCTTTTCTCTCCGAAAAGTAACTCCGCCAAAGAGTAATTTCCGGACAGCCAAGCTCCTCCAGCCGCTGCAAAACTCTATCCCACCTTAAATAATCAAACGCTCCCTTGAAGTCAACAAATATGCCAAGGACATATTTGTTGACATTCTCCTTAACAACACTCTGAACATAAAACCAAGCATCTTCTGTACTGCGTCCTTCCCTGAACCCATACTGCCTATCCGACCATATACCCCGCGTTAGCTCCTGAAGCCGTTCCACCATAACTCTTTCCAATACTTTTCCAAGTACTGGAAGGAGACTGATGCCCCGATAAGAGCGAGGATCACTCCTGATCTTATCAGGAGACTTCAGGAGAGGTACAACCCTAGCAATTTTCCACTCGCGTGGAAAATAACCCTCCCACACGCACTTATCATAAATGGCCTCCAAGTATTCCGGAATGAACTTCCACAAGCTTTTACACATCTCTCCGTTCAAACCATCAAAACCTGGGGACCGTTTAGACCTGACCAGGCCAATGGCATACCCCAACTCCCCATCATCTAATGGAGGGACAGGTACCTCCTGTGCTTGGGGTACCTGAACCTCCGCCCTGGGAAAGAACGCACCTAATAGAACCCCCGCACACTCTCTCCACGTAGATAACACAGTGTCACCTACGCAAAGAGAGGTGATATCATCTCTCTTACGACCCCTGCAGATCTTATAGATCTGACCCCAGGGGTCATCCCTATTTTCACTAACAAAATTTCTCCATTCATATTCTTTAACCCTAACTAACATATCTTTATATTCCCTAATTTCACAACAAAAATCATACCTAACCTGAGCTAACCTGTCTGAATTGGACCGTCGAGCGCGTTGAAACTTTCGCCTCAATCGCCTGACAGTCCTCCTCTTCAAGGTTAACTCACGCGTCCACCATTTTATTTTCCTAAGCTTAAAACTTTCACACTTCTTAAGTTCCCTATCATTAACAACCCACAATATCTCATAAAGACGAGCAATCTGCTCATCAACCCCCAAGCCCTCAAACTCACTAAGCGGTATTTCCAATACCGCTTCCCTAACACACCGTCCATATTGGTTCAAGTCAATACCAGAGGTACGCCATCGCCGCAACGGACTTACGAACTGTAAAAGGGGGGACTGAGAAGAAACCATAATTTGAATCAAATTATGATCACTCAATCCCCACCCTCCCTTAATTTCCCACCCAACACGAAACACTCTATTTGCTGCCTCGTTCATCAAAGTCACGTCAATGTCACTGACACCCCTAGGCCCATCAAAAGTATACCACTCGCTCGGCTCGTTTAGAATGTGAAGGTTTTTACCCACCACCCATTCACTTAATACCACTCCACGACTGTGGCTTTGATATCCAGACGAATGCCGGGATACCTTACTAAACCACATCGAAGACGTAGCATTCGCGTCCAAGCCAAGTATAAGAGGACTACCACTCGCAAGTAGTAGTACCTTATCCATATAACTCAGATAAGGCTCTAAGGGCTCACCAAATTTACAATAGATACTAGCAACAAGTATTCTACCAAACCCCCCCTCTACAGAAACACATACACCCAGTTGTGAAGAATCCACAACTACACAATCATAGTTGGGATCACTCACAACAATTGCAGCATTAGCCCTAACGTCCAAAAAGACCCTGAAACCACCCGGAAAACCTCGAACCACACCATTGGTGGCGTAGGGCTTCTGGAGTAAGGCAGTGCCGCACCCCCCCTCAGTCATATACCCCCCCAACTCGCACATTACGGCATACGACCCCTGACAGTTTAACTGAATAATCCCCCCCATCAGTGTCTGGCGAGGGCGCGCTCAACAATCCCACAATATATCGGGCAGACAGCCGACATCATAAAATGCCCAGCTGGCCTACCCTTGAATGCACAGTTACGGCAATGGATTGCATTGACGCAACTGGCAGCTCTGTGGCCTTCCTGACCGCACCTCCGGCAGACATCTGATTTGGCCCTACACTCAGCGACCCTATGACCAAAACCCATACACCGGAAGCAGCCAGCAATGGGGTTATCCGGTCGCACCCGGAAGGAGAACCACTTGATGTAGCACCTACCTGCCTCCAAGAGGGCGGACATCATTTTGTCCGTACCCTCAAGAACAACATTAGTGCTACCATCAGGAGCCACCTTCCAGGGACGACTGACCATCCTTACTTCCGACTTCTGGGACGCCGAGCTAAATTCTGGAAGGTTCAACCGGAGAAGTTCTTCCATGAATTCCTCATGGGGGATCTCCGTGTAAACCCCCTGAACCACAACCCGAGGACCCAACTTCCGGTTGACACTCACGTCTAACCCCACCTCCCCAAACTTTGCGTTAGTCGCCACTTTTTCCCTCTCAGAAACAGAAGGTGTGCGGATCACCGCTCCACCACCCTTGATAGGCTTCACCTCATGGATCCTCACACCGAGTGAAGGACCCACCTCCTTAACTACCTTTCTAATTACTTCCTTAGAGGAAGTTGCAGGCCCCTTGCTCCTGACCACAACAGACCAGGTTTCAACAGGCTTCGGCGCCACCGGTGCAATCGCCTCCAGTACAGGTGCTGGGGGCGGAGGCATCGGTGCCGATGGAGCCGGCATTGACCTGCTCGGTGGCGAGGAGTGTCCCCCACAGCCTCCTCTAAGGGCATCAACTTGCCCGCGAAGATGGGCATTCTCGGTAATAACCGTCATTAGGAGTGCTTCGTATTTAGAAGCAAGCTCCATCAGCCCCTTCACGGTTTCCATCTCAAACTTTTTGTCTCCAAAGACCAACCCGCTTAGCTCCCCAGTAATCCTCTTAACAGCACCAACATGGCTTACCGCACTACCACCACCAGCAACAGCGCCCTTGGCTAATTCACGGTTGCCACCCTTACTATCCTTCTTATTCACCATGTTGGAACTAACACCTATTTTCTTTCCACCCTCATTAACACGCCCAACACCTTTTCCAGCCTTAACCTCACCACCTTTATCGACACTCATCTTAGCGTCACCCCCCTTCTTAACTGTGTCAGCAGTATCCCCTGTCTCACACGAACTACTGCTTTCACTGGAGTCAGTGAAGCGCACAAAGCCCCCCGATTTCGCCAAAGGTGGTGACCTCAACCTCACCTTTCTGCGCACCGGTGACCCATCAGTAGATGACACTGCACTATCCTCACCGGACGACGCCCCTACAACCATTTTTGCAGGCACAGACCCATCGCTCTCAGCAAGGGACTTAACCTTCCTCCTCCGTGGGGGAGGCATCTTCAACCTAGATCCCCTACCAGGCAGGCTGATCCGCCGGTAAAAAACACTGGCGCAGAAGCCCCTGTTCCGGAAAGATCAAACAGTCGCTCACCAGGCACGTGCGATTGAACGCACTGAAGAAGCTAACTCGCGCGTAAACCCGCTCAATAGCAGTTAACACCCAAACAGTCGATTATCGCGTTATCGCAGGGACACAACTCACACCTCCAGCCAAAGGCGTGGAAGAGGTCACTCAATTAACCGCCGGACAGAACAAAGTCCCCGTAACGGTTGCGAATCGACCGATGTGACGTTGTATCAATCGCACCGTGGGCTAAAAGTCAACCACTATGACCTTAATTCACCCTGGAGTCAGCGCCTCCAATACTAGGACAACCACTAACACCCTATAAGCAAAACTGGCGAAATCCCCTAGAAAACAGCAGCAACTGAAAACCAGACACTCAACACAGCACTCCTGAATAGGCCACCCAAGCCAAAAACACCACCACGGCACAGTCACTGAGACTACGGACGGGCCCGCCTACAAAACCTAATCTACGAATCTAATCCCACAAAAAAAAAAAATTTAAGTACACACTCAACTAACCGTACACTCACCCACAAGCAGGCGTTGTAATTGCCTGCTACGAAATTTCCAAAAAAAAGAAAAATTTTTTCCCAAAAACCACTTTGAATAAATCTACCTGCTACCTACAACCAAACAAATGCCCTAAGCAAGCGTTGAAAGGCAAAAGCCTGCTATCCCTAATAAAAAACTAATACCAGCTAGAGTGCTCGTATACACAATTACGTGAACACTGAAAACACCTGCTGTAACTAAAAATCTACTTGCAGTTAGCAGGCGTTGAAATCCTAATAAAAAGTCAAAGCCTACTAACGCGAAAAAAAAACTAACATAAGCAAGAGTGCTCGTATACACAATCTCGTGAATACTAGAAAAACACCTGCTGTAATTAAAAGTCTACTTGCAGTTAGCAGGCGTTGAAATTCCGATGAAATATCAAAGCCTACTTATGCAAACAAAAACTAACGCAAGCTAGATTGCTCGTACACACAATCATATAACACGAAAAACACTTGTTTTATTTAAAAGCTACTCGATAAATTCACAATTTCTCAAACAAAAACTCGTAAATTCATATATATATACTTACATATATATATGGCAAAGCCCACTACGGCAATTTTGTGTGAGTTTTCGAAAAACCACTTCACACTACAAACACATATGCACGTATACACTCTCACTACACCGACTCTACACTGTAAAATTCACAAATACTCACACGACCGAATTAAAAATTCAAATTATGCGCTAGCACGTCTGCTCGCTATGAATGCCTACGAATGAATAGAGTAGATAGGGACAACTTTCGTTGTAGATTTACGTGAGTACCTGCCGGCGACGGCCTTACCTCACGGTGTTCAAAACACAACGGATCAATACAATGCGTTGATCAGCGCCCCAAACAAAACGAGCTTATGCAAGTATTTATTTGGATACCAGTGGCAGTGTGTCTGGGTCCACACTACCATCTTGGTATGATTCGAGGCCGACCTAAAACCTGTTCCGTTTTCGGGTACGGCACCCAGTTACTTGTGTAACTTCTTTTTTTCGAACTGAAAATTCAGTTCTTCCAGCATTTAGGTTTAAACCACAGCCACCACGATACTCCCCAAAGGGCCGAACCCAATGAGCAGATTGAACAGAAGTCCAAGGGCTTTCTGCTCCCCGTGGTACCGGAAAGTCTCCGGTCAGACTGCGTAGCCTAAACTACTGCCAGTTGAGCTACCCATTACTCAAATGACTGGTGACATTTGTCGCTTGAACTTCAAATGTCTTTTTATTTGCTTTTTCATTTAAAGTGTTTCTAATATCAGTTCAAGCTGAGTATTATAGCACTATCACTCCATATACTATGCTGATATTACTGGGCAAAGAATATAATAACAGTCATAGTGCATATTGGCTTTTAGTCGCCTTTTACGACAGGCATGCCTTGCCGCGGGCATATTCTTTCCCCAAACCCGCAGGGGAAAGTAGATAGGGACAACGTCCGGTGTGTTTAACGTGAGTACCTGCCATCGACGGCCTTATCTCACGGCGCTCAAAAGCACAGCGTACCAATACAATGCGTTGATCAGCACCCCGAAAATGCTAGGCATTTTTCAGTACCGATTGGTAGTGTGGGATGGACACACTACACACCTTGGTAAGGTTCGAGGCCTATCTAAAACCTCTGCCGTACTTTGGGTCCGGCACCCGGTTGCAATGCAACTCCACATTGAACTGACAAAAAGTCAGCTCTTCCCGCATTTGGGTATAAACCACAACCACCACGATACTCCCCGAAGGGCCAGTCCGCACGAGCAGGTTGGAGCGAACTCCAAGGGCCCCTGCTCCCCGCGGTACCAGAATTAAGTCTCCGGTCAGACCTCGTAGCCGAAACTACTACCAGTTGAGCATCCATACTGCTCTGGACTGGTAACCAGGGGCTAGACCCCATTCACTCCACACAATCACTCATCTTACACACTAAAAGCTAACCCTAACCTTCAGTTAAACGCCTTCGCCGCTTAAATAACTCACGCGCAAACATTCCTAACTGTTCAGTATACTCATTGCTAGAAACTACATTACCTACACATAAACGTCCGTCTGTCCAACTAATCCCCACACCCCCAATATTCCTAATGTCTGAATACATCGGGCATTCTGCAATAACATGCACCCAATCCTCCATACGTGCCCCACACAAACACCCCGAACTATCAGAAAGGTGCCTCCGATACAAAAATGCATTCAGAGGCCCATGCCCCGTTAACAAAAATCCCAGACTCAAACAAAATCTGAAGTCTGGGTTACCCTCAACAAACGTTACATCCCGGATGTATTCATATGTCACCCGACCCTTAGGGCTATTTTCCCAACGGTCCTGCCACCTACGCCTAACCTTTAAATCCAGGAGCCTCTTGCTCTCTAGATAACCCACCCTCTCAACATCAATACCATCTGTCCAATCTGTCCGCAGCATAGAAACACTCAAGCCCCTTCTTAATCTGAATGTAACAGCACGCTGTATAACAATCAGATCAAGAGGGGGTGCACCCAACAACACTTGCATTGCATCCGTCGAAACAGTACGACAAACAGGCAAACATGCAAGCATCATGCAACGTTGCACCGAGAGGAGTTTTCGGCGACCAGAGACCGTCATCGCTGATTCCCACCATACAGCAGCCCCATAAGTGGCACAAGCCACAAACAAGCCACGATATATGGTGCGAACAGCACGGCGTCCAAGGCCCCAATCACTCCTCAAAATGCGTCGCACTTTGCCAACAATTGCCTGCAGCCGCTCACCCACACGCACCAAATGTGGGGTGAAACACATTCTTTCTCCTATAGTCAACCCCAGGTATTTAACTTCCTTCACATACCTGATGTTGACCCCATTCACCTTGACAATCGGTGGACGAACCGGCGACAATCTGCCCTTAAGCAGCATTGCAACCGTTTTGTCCACCGATATGTCAACCCCCACATCTAAACCCCCGCTATTTACAATTTCTAAAAATTGTCCCCCCGACCGTTCTAACTCAGACCGCGATCGACCCTCAACGAGAAGAAGAAGGTCGTCCGCATACGCACAACATTTACAGAGGGGCTCGAGCTGTCCAAGCAGAGAGTCCATCATAAGGTTCCAAATATATGGACCGCAGATGGATCCCTGCGGGCAGCCACGAACCACTCCAATTTCAACACTTCCATTCATACTTACTAGAGAAGCTTTTCTCTCCGAAAAGTAACTCCGCCAAAGAGTAATTTCCGGACAGCCAAGCTCCTCCAGCCGCTGCAAAACTCTATCCCACCTTAAGAAATCAAACGCTCCCTTGAAGTCAACAAATATGCCAAGGACATATTTGTTGACATTCTCCTTAACAACACTCTGAACATAAAACCAAGCATCTTCTGTACTGCGTCCTTCCCTGAACCCATACTGCCTATCCGACCATATACCCCGCGTTAGCTCCTGAAGCCGTTCCACCATAACTCTTTCCAATACTTTTCCAAGTACTGGAAGAAGACTGATGCCCCGATAAGAGCGAGGATCACTCCTGATCTTATCAGGAGACTTCAGGAGAGGTACAACCCTAGCAATTTTCCACTCGCGTGGAACGAACCCTCCCACACGCACTTATCCCACACGCACTTATCATAAATGGCCTCCAAGTATTCCGGAATGAACTTCCACAAGCTTTTACACATCTCTCCGTTCAAACCATCAAAACCTGGGGACCGTTTAGACCTGACCAGACCAAAGGCATACCCCAACTCCCCATCATCTAATGGAGGGACAGGTACCTCCTGTGCTTGGGGTACCTGAACCTCCGCCCTGGGAAAGAACGCACCTAATAGAACCCCCGCACACTCTCTCCACGTAGATAACACAGTGTCACCTACGCAAAGAGAGGTGATATCATCTCTCTTACGACCCCTGCAGATCTTATAGATCTGACCCCAGGGGTCATCCCTATTTTCACTAACAAAATTTCTCCATTCATATTCTTTAACCCTAACTAACATATCTTTATATTCCCTAATTTCACAACAAAAATCATACCTAACCTGAGCTAACCTGTCTGAATTGGACCGTCGAGCGCGTTGAAACTTTCGCCTCAATCGCCTGACAGTCCTCCTCTTCAAGGTTAACTCACGCGTCCACCATTTTATTTTCCTAAGCTTAAAACTTTCACACTTCTTAAGTTCCCTATCATTAACAACCCACAATATCTCATAAAGACGAGCAATCTGCTCATCAACCCCCAAGCCCTCAAACTCACTAAGCGGTATTTCCAATACCGCTTCCCTAACCCACCGTCCATATTGGTCAAGTCAATACCAGAGGTACGCCATCGCCGCAACGGACTTACGAACTGTAAAGGGGGGGACTGAGAAGAAACCATAATTTGAATCAAATTATGATCACTCAATCCCCACCCTCCCTTAATTTCCCACCCAACACGAAACACTCTATTTGCTGCCTCGTTCATCAAAGTCACGTCAATGTCACTGACACCCCTAGGCCCATCAAAAGTATACCACTCGCTCGGCTCGTTTAGAATGTGAAGGTTTTTACCCACCACCCATTCACTTAATACCACTCCACGACTGTGGCTTTGATATCCAGACGAATGCCGGGATACCTTACTAAACCACATCGAAGACGTAGCATTCGCGTCCAAGCCAAGTATAAGAGGACTACCACTCGCAAGTAGTAGTACCTTATCCATATAACTCAGATAAGGCTCTAAGGGCTCACCAAATTTACAATAGATACTAGCAACAAGTATTCTACCAAACCCCCCCTCTACAGAAACACATACACCCAGTTGTGAGGAATCCACAATTACACAATCATAGTTGGGATCACTCACAACAATTGCAGCATTAGCCCTAACGTCCAAAAAGACCCTGAAACCACCCGGAAAACCTCGAACCACACCATTGGTGGCGTAGGGCTCCTGGAGTAAGGCAATGCCGCACCCCCCCTCAGTCATATACCCCCCCAACTCGCACATTACGGCATACGACCCCTGACAGTTTAACTGAATAATCCCCCCCATCAGTGTCTGGCGAGGGCGCGCTCAACAATCCCACAATATATCGGGCAGACAGCCGACATCATAAAATGCCCAGCTGGCCTACCCTTGAATGCACAGTTACGGCAATGGATTGCATTGACGCAACTGGCAGCTCTGTGGCCTTCCTGACCGCACCTCCGGCAGACATCTGATTTGGCCCTACACTCAGCGACCCTATGACCAAAACCCATACACCGGAAGCAGCCAGCAATGGGGTTATCCGGTCGCACCCGGAAGGAGAACCACTTGATGTAGCACCTACCTGCCTCCAAGAGGGCGGACATCATTTTGTCCGTACCCTCAAGAACAACATTAGTGCTACCATCAGGAGCCACCTTCCAGGGACGACTGACCATCCTTACTTCCGACTTCTGGGACGCCGAGCTAAATTCTGGAAGGTTCAACCGGAGAAGTTCTTCCATGAATTCCTCATGGGGGATCTCCGTGTAAACCCCCTGAACCACAACCCGAGGACCGAACTTCCGGTTGACACTCACGTCTAACCCCACCTCCCCAAACTTTGCGTTAGTCGCCACTTTTTCCCTCTCAGAAACAGAAGGTGTGCGGATCACCGCTCCACCACCCTTGATAGGCTTCACCTCATGGATCCTCACACCGAGTGAAGGACCCACCTCCTTAACTACCTTTCTAATTACTTCCTTAGAGGAAGTTGCAGGCCCCTTGCTCCTGACCACAACAGACCAGGTTTCAACAGGCTTCGGCGCCACCGGTGCAATCGCCTCCAGTACAGGTGCTGGGGGCGGAGGCATCGGTGCCGATGGAGCCGGCATTGACCTGCTCGGCGGCGAGGAGTGTCCCCCACAGCCTCCTCTAAGGGCATCAACTTGCCCGCGAAGATGGGCATTCTCGGTAATAACCGTCATTAGAAGTGCTTCGTATTTAGAAGCAAGCTCCATCAGCCCCTTCACGGTTTCCATCTCAAACTTTTTGTCTCCAAAGACCAACCCGCTTAGCTCCCCAGTAATCCTCTTAACAGCACCAACATGGCTTACCGCACTACCACAACCAGCAACAGCGCCCTTGGCTAATTCACGGTTGCCACCCTTACTATCCTTCTTATTCAGCATGTTGGAACTAACACCTATTTTCTTTCCACCCTCATTAACACGCCCAACACCTTTTCCAGCCTTAACCTCACCACCTTTATCGACACTCATCTTAGCGTCACCCCCCTTCTTAACTGTGTCAGCAGTATCCCCTGTCTCACACGAACTACTGCTTTCACTGGAGTCAGTGAAGCGCACAAAGCCCCCCGATTTCGCCAAAGGTGGTGACCTCAACCTCACCTTTCTGCGCACCGGTGACCCATCAGTAGATGACACTGCACTATCCTCACCGGATGACGCCCCTACAACCATTTTTGCAGGCACAGACCCATCGCTCTCAGCAAGGGACTTAACCTTCCTCCTCCGTGGGGGAGGCATCTTCAACCTAGATCCCCTACCAGGCAGGCTGATCCGCCGGTAAAAAACACTGGCGCAGAAGCCCCTGTTCCGGAAAGATCAAACAGTCGCTTACCAGGCACGTGCGATTGAACGCACTGAAGAAGCTAACTCGCGCGTAAACCCGCTCAATAGCAGTTACCACCCAAACAGTCGAATATCGCGTTATCGCAGGGACACAACTCACACCTCCAGCCAAAGGCGTGGAAGAGGTCACTCAATTAACCGCCGGACAGAACAAAGTCCCCGTAACGGTTGCGAATCGACCGATGTGACGTTGTATCAATCGCACCGTGGGCTAAAAGTCAACCACTATGACCTTAATTCACCCTGGAGTCAGCGCCTCCAATACTAGGACAACCACTAACACCCTAGAAGCAAAACTGGCGAAATCCCCTAGAAAACAGCAGCAACTGAAAACCAGACACTCAACTGAATAGGCAACCCAAGCCAAAAACACCACCACGGCACAGTCACTGAGACTACGGACGGGCCCACCTACAAAAGGCCCACCTAGTTTTTACAACTATCCCACACCCACTTGCACAAACGCAGCCGTTGTAAGCGCCAACTACAAAATTTACAAGCATTTCTCAAAAAACCACTGTACACAAATCTACTTGCAAGCTAAAATAAAATTTTCACTCAAGTAGGCGTTGTATTCGTATTCAAAGCCAACTTAGTAATTTTGAAAAAATTCCCCAACAAAACCACTGTGCGCAAATCTACCTGCAAGCTAAAAATAAAATTTTTACTCAAGTAGGCGTTGTAATCATATACAAAGCCTACTACACTATACAAAAAGGCTCTAGTATATAAAGTACCTGAGCACCAAAAAACTACTCTTCAATACACTACTACACCAGTAGGCGTAGCAAATATGTATCGAAGTACCAAAGCCTACTAAGACAAGTTAAAAGGCACAAAGCCCAAAGTGCTTGTACACACAAGCAAACAAACACGAAAAACACTTGTTTTATTTAAAAGCTACTCGATAAATTCACAATTTCTCAAACAAAAACTCGTAAATTCATATATATATACTTACATATATATATGGCAAAGCCCACTACGGCAATTTTGTGTGAGTTTTCGAAAAACCACTTCACACTACCAGCACATATGCACGTATACACTCTCACTACACCGACTCTACACTGTAAAATTCACAAATACTCACACGACCGAATTAAAAATTCAAATTATGCGCTAGCACGTCTGCTCGCTATGAATGCCTACGAATGAATCAGAGTAGATAGGGACAACGTCCGGTGTGTTTAACGTGAGTACCTGCCGTCGACGGCCTTATCTCACGGCTCTCAAAAGCACAGCGTATCAATACAATGCGTTGATCAGCGCCCCGAAAATGCTAGGCATTTTTCAGTACCGTTTGGTAGTGTGACCTGACAAAACGTCAGCTCTTTCCGCATTTGGGTATAAACCACAACCACCACGATACTCCCCGAAGGGCCAGTCCGCACGAGCAGGTTGGAGCGAACTCCAAGGGCCCCTGCTCCCCGTGGTACCAGAATTAAGTCTCCCGTCAGACCTCGTAGCCGAAACTACTACCAGTTGAGCATCCATACTGCTCTGGACTGGTAACCAGGGGCTAGACCCCATTCACTCCACACAATCACTCATCTTACACACTAAAAGCTAACCCTAACCTTCAGTTAAACGCCTTCGCCGCTTAAATAACTCACGCGCAAACATTCCTAACTGTTCAGTATACTCATTGCTAGAAACTACATTACCTACACATAAACGTCCGTCTGTCCAACTAATCCCCACACCCCCAATATTCCTAATGTCTGAATACATCGGGCATTCTGCAATAACATGCACCCAATCCTCCATACGTGCCCCACACAAACACCCCGAACTATCAGAAAGGTGCCTCCGATACAAAAATGCATTCAGAGGCCCATGCCCCGTTAACAAAAATCCCAGACTCAAACAAAATCTGAAGTCTGGGTTACCCTCAACAAACGTTACATCCCGGATGTATTCATATGTCACCCGACCCTTAGGGCTATTTTCCCAACGGTCCTGCCACCTACGCCTAACCTTTAAATCCAGGAGCCTCTTGCTCTCTAGATAACCCACCCTCTCAACATCAATACCATCTGTCCAATCTGTCCGCAGCATAGAAACACTCAAGCCCCTTCTTAATCTGAATGTAACAGCACGCTGTATAACAATCAGATCAAGAGGGGGTGCACCCAACAACACTTGCATTGCATCCGTCGAAACAGTACGACAAACAGGCAAACATGCAAGCATCATGCAACGTTGCACCGAGAGGAGTTTTCGGCGACCAGAGACCGTCATCGCTGATTCCCACCATACAGCAGCCCCATAAGTGGCACAAGCCACAAACAAGCCACGATATATGGTGCGAACAGCACGGCGTCCAAGGCCCCAATCACTCCTCAAAATGCGTCGCACTTTGCCAACAATTGCCTGCAGCCGCTCACCCACACGCACCAAATGTGGGGTGAAACACATTCTTTCTCCTATAGTCAACCCCAGGTATTTAACTTCCTTCACATACCTGATGTTGACCCCATTCACCTTGACAATCGGTGGACGAACCGGCGACAATCTGCCCTTAAGCAGCATTGTAACCGTTTTGTCCACCGATATGTCAACCCCCACATCTAAACCCCAGCTATTTACAATTTCTAAAAATTGTCCCCCCGACCGTTCTAACTCAGACCGCGATCGACCCTCAACGAGAAGAAGAAGGTCGTCCGCATACGCACAACATTTACAGAGGGGCTCGAGCTGTCCAAGCAGAGAGTCCATCATAAGGTTCCAAATATATGGACCGCAAATGGATCCCTGTGGGCAGCCACGAACCACTCCAATTTCAACACTTCCATTCATACTTACTAGAGAAGCTTTTCTCTCCGAAAAGTAACTCCGCCAAAGAGTAATTTCCGGACAGCCAAGCTCCTCCAGCCGCTGCAAAACTCTATCCCACCTTAAATAATCAAACGCTCCCTTGAAGTCAACAAATATGCCAAGGACATATTTGTTGACATTCTCCTTAACAACACTCTGAACATAAAACCAAGCATCTTCTGTACTGCGTCCTTCCCTGAACCCATACTGCCTATCCGACCATATACCCCGCGTTAGCTCCTGAAGCCGTTCCACCATAACTCTTTCCAATACTTTTCCAAGTACTGGAAGAAGACTGATGCCCCGATAAGAGCGAGGATCACTCCTGATCTTATCAGGAGACTTCAGGAGAGGTACAACCCTAGCAATTTTCCACTCGCGTGGAAAATAACCCTCCCACACGCACTTATCATAAATGGCCTCCAAGTATTCCGGAATGAACTTCCACAAGCTTTTACACATCTCTCCGTTCAAACCATCAAAACCTGGGGACCGTATAGACCTGACCAGGCCAAAGGCATACCCCAACTCCCCATCATCTAATGGAGGGACAGGTACCTCCTGTGCTTGGGGTACCTGAACCTCCGCCCTGGGAAAGAACGCACCTAATAGAACCCCCGCACACTCTCTCCACGTAGATAACACAGTGTCACCTACGCAAAGAGAGGTGATATCATCTCTCTTACGACCCCTGCAGATCTTATAGATCTGACCCCAGGGGTCATCCCTATTTTCACTAACAAAATTTCTCCATTCATATTCTTTAACCCTAACTAACATATCTTTATATTCCCTAATTTCACAACAAAAATCATACCTAACCTGAGCTAACCTGTCTGAATTGGACCGTCGAGCGCGTTGAAACTTTCGCCTCAATCGCCTGACAGTCCTCCTCTTCAAGGTTAACTCACGCGTCCACCATTTTATTTTCCTAAGCTTAAAACTTTCACACTTCTTAAGTTCCCTATCATTAACAACCCACAATATCTCATAAAGACGAGCAATCTGCTCATCAACCCCCAAGCCCTCAAACTCACTAAGCGGTATTTCCAATACCGCTTCCCTAACACACCGTCCATATTGGTTCAAGTCAATACCAGAGGTACGCCATCGCCGCAACGGACTTACGAACTGTAAAGGGGGGGACTGAGAAGAAACCATAATTTGAATCAAATTATGATCACTCAATCCCCACCCTCCCTTAATTTCCCACCCAACACGAAACACTCTATTTGCTGCCTCGTTCATCAAAGTCACGTCAATGTCACTGACACCCCTAGGCCCATCAAAAGTATACCACTCGCTCGGCTCGTTTAGAATGTGAATTTCACTTCATTCACTTAATACCACTCCACGACTGTGGCTTTGATATCCAGACGAATGCCGGGATACCTTACTAAACCACATCGAAGACGTAGCATTCGCGTCCAAGCCAAGTATAAGAGGACTACCACTCGCAAGTAGTAGTACCTTATCCATATAACTCAGATAAGGCTCTAAGGGCTCACCAAATTTACAATAGATACTAGCAACAAGTATTCTACCAAACCCCCCCTCTACAGAAACACATACACCCAGTTGTGAGGAATCCACAACTACACAATCATAGTTGGGATCACTCACAACAATTGCAGCATTAGCCCTAACGTCCAAAAAGACCCTGAAACCACCCGGAAAACCTCGAACCACACCATTGGTGGCGTAGGGCTCCTGGAGTAAGGCAATGCCGCACCCCCCCTCAGTCATATACCCCCCCAACTCGCACATTACGGCATACGACCCCTGACAGTTTAACTGAATAATCCCCCCCATCAGTGTCTGGCGAGGGCGCGCTCAACAATCCCACAATATATCGGGCAGACAGCCGACATCATAAAATGCCCAGCTGGCCTACCCTTGAATGCACAGTTACGGCAATGGATTGCATTGACGCAACTGGCAGCTCTGTGGCCTTCCTGACCGCACCTCCGGCAGACATCTGATTTGGCCCTACACTCAGCGACCCTATGACCAAAACCCATACACCGGAAGCAGCCAGCAATGGGGTTATCCGGTCGCACCCGGAAGGAGAACCACTTGATGTAGCACCTACCTGCCTCCAAGAGGGCGGACATCATTTTGTCCGTACCCTCAAGAACAACATTAGTGCTACCATCAGGAGCCACCTTCCAGGGACGACTGACCATCCTTACTTCCGACTTCTGGGACGCCGAGCTAAATTCTGGAAGGTTCAACCGGAGAAGTTCTTCCATGAATTCCTCATGGGGGATCTCCGTGTAAACCCCCTGAACCACAACCCGAGGACCCAACTTCCGGTTGACACTCACGTCTAACCCCACCTCCCCAAACTTTGCGTTAGTCGCCACTTTTTCCCTCTCAGAAACAGAAGGTGTGCGGATCACCGCTCCACCACCCTTGATAGGCTTCACCTCATGGATCCTCACACCGAGTGAAGGACCCACCTCCTTAACTACCTTTCTAATTACTTCCTTAGAGGAAGTTGCAGGCCCCTTGCTCCTGACCACAACAGACCAGGTTTCAACAGGCTTCGGCGCCACCGGTGCAATCGCCTCCAGTACAGGTGCTGGGGGCGGAGGCATCGGTGCCGATGGAGCCGGCATTGACCTGCTCGGTGGCGAGGAGTGTCCCCCACAGCCTCCTCTAAGGGCATCAACTTGCCCGCGAAGATGGGCATTCTCGGTAATAACCGTCATTAGGAGTGCTTCGTATTTAGAAGCAAGCTCCATCAGCCCCTTCACGGTTTCCATCTCAAACTTTTTGTCTCCAAAGACCAACCCGCTTAGCTCCCCAGTAATCCTCTTAACAGCACCAACATGGCTTACCGCACTACCACAACCAGCAACAGCGCCCTTGGCTAATTCACGGTTGCCCCCTTACTATCCTTCTTATTCACCATGTTGGAACTAACACCTATTTTCTTTCCACCCTCATTAACACGCCCAACACCTTTTCCAGCCTTAACCTCACCACCTTTATCGACACTCATCTTAGCGTCACCCCCCTTCTTAACTGTGTCAGCAGTATCCCCTGTCTCACACGAACTACTGCTTTCACTGGAGTCAGTGAAGCGCACAAAGCCCCCCGATTTCGCCAAAGGTGGTGACCTCAACCTCACCTTTCTGCGCACCGGTGACCCATCAGTAGATGACACTGCACTATCCTCACCGGACGACGCCCCTACAACCATTTTTGCAGGCACAGACCCATCGCTCTCAGCAAGGGACTTAACCTTCCTCCTCCGTGGGGGAGGCATCTTCAACCTAGATCCCCTACCAGGCAGGCTGATCCGCCGGTAAAAAACACTGGCGCAGAAGCCCCTGTTCCGGAAAGATCAAACAGTCGCTCACCAGGCACGTGCGATTGAACGCACTGAAGAAGCTAACTCGCGCGTAAACCCGCTCAATAGCAGTTACCACCCAAACAGTCGATTATCGCGTTATCGCAGGGACACAACTCACACCTCCAGCCAAAGGCGTGGAAGAGGTCACTCAATTAACCGCCGGACAGAACAAAGTCCCCGTAACGGTTGCGAATCGACCGATGTGACGTTGTATCAATTGCACCGTGGGCTAAAAGTCAACCACTATGACCTTAATTCACCCTGGAGTCAGCGCCTCCAATACTAGGACAACCACTAACACCCTAGAAGCAAAACTGGCGAAATCCCCTAGAAAACAGCAGCAACTGAAAACCAGACACTCAACACAGCACTCCTGAATAGGCCACCCAAGCCAAAAACACCACCACGGCACAGTCACTGAGACTACGGACGGGCCCGCCTACAAAACCTAATCTACGAATCTAATCCAACAAAAAAAAAAAAAAAAAAAAAAAAAAAAAAAATTTACAACTATCCCACACCCTAACACACCCACTTGCACAAACGCAGGCGTTGTAAACACCAACTACAAAATTTACAAAAATTTCTCAAAAAACCACTGTACACAAATCTACTTGCAAGCTAAAATAAAATTTTCACTCAAGTAGGCGTTGTATTCGTATTCAAAGCCAACTGAGTAATTTTGAAAAAATTCCCCAACAAAACCACTGTGCGCAAATCTACCTGCAAGCTAAAAATAAAATTTTTACTCAAGTAGGCGTTGTAATCAGATACAAAGCCTACTACACTATACAAAAAGGCTCTAGTATATAAAGTACCTGAGCACCAAAAAACTACTCGTCAATACACTACTACACCAGTAGGCGTAGCAAATATGTATCGAAGAACCAAAGCCTACTAAGACAAGTTAAAAGGCACAAAGCCCAAAGTGCTTGTACACACAAGCAAACAAACACGAAAAACACTTGTTTTATTTAAAAGCTACTCGATAAATTCACAATTTCTCAAACAAAAACTCGTAAATTCATATATATATACTTACATATATATATGGCAAAGCCCACTACGGCAACTTTGTGTGAGTTTTTGAAAAACCACTTCACACTACCAACACATATGCACGTATACACTCTCACTACACCGACTCTACACTGAAAAATTCACAAATACTCACACGACCGAATTAAAAATTCAAATTATGCGCTAGCACGTCTGCTCACTATGAATGCCTACGAATGAATGAGTAGATAGGGACAACGTCCGGTGTGTTTAACGTGAATACCTGCCGTCGACGGCCTTATCTCACGGCGCTCAAAAGCACAGCGTATCAATACAATGCGTTGATCAGCGCCCCAAAAATGCTAGGCATTTTTCAGTACCGATTGGTAGTGTGGGATGGACACACTACACACCTTGGTAAGGTTCGAGGCCTATCTAAAACCTCTGCCGTACTTTGGGTCCGGCACCCGGTTGCAATGCAACTCCACATTGAACTGACAAAACGTCAGCTCTTCCCGCATTTGGGTATAAACCACAGCCACCACGATACTCCCCGAAGGGCCAGTCCGCACGAGCAGGTTGGAGCGAACTCCAAGGGCCCCTGCTCCCCGTGGTACCAGAATTAAGTCTCCGGTCAGACCTCGTAGCCGAAACTACTACCAGTTGAGCATCCATACTGCTCTGGACTGGTAACCAGGGGCTAGACCCCATTCACTCCACACAATCACTCATCTTACACACTAAAAGCTAACCCTAACCTTCAGTTAAACGCCTTCGCCGCTTAAATAACTCACGCGCAAACATTCCTAACTGTTCAGTATACTCATTGCTAGAAACTACATTACCTACACATAAACGTCCGTCTGTCCCTAATCCCCACATCCCCAATATTTCTAATGTCTGAATACATCGGGCATTCTGCAATAACATGCACCCAATCCTCCATACGTGCCCCACACAAACACCCCGAACTATCAGAAAGGTGCCTCCGATACAAAAATGCATTCAGAGGCCCATGCCCCGTTAACAAAAATCCCAGACTCAAACAAAATCTGAAGTCTGGGTTACCCTCAACAAACGTTACATCCCGGATGTATTCATATGTCACCCGACCCTTAGGGCTATTTTCCCAACGGTCCTGCCACCTACGCCTAACCTTTAAATCCAGGAGCCTCTTGCTCTCTAGATAACCCACCCTCTCAACATCAATACCATCTGTCCAATCTGTCCGCAGCATAGAAACACTCAA
Organism: Bactrocera oleae; assembly: GCF_042242935.1. Taxonomy (NCBI): domain Eukaryota; kingdom Metazoa; phylum Arthropoda; class Insecta; order Diptera; family Tephritidae; genus Bactrocera; species Bactrocera oleae. Next base: position 1,337,696 of record NW_027212752.1, on the reverse strand, counting down.
GCCCCTTCTTAATCTGAATGTAACAGCACGCTGTATAACAATCAGATCAAGAGGGGGTGCACCCAACAACACTTGCATTGCATCCGTCGAAACAGTACGACAAACAGGCAAACATGCAAGCATCATGCAACGTTGCACCGAGAGGAGTTTTCGGCGACCAGAGACCGTCATCGCTGATTCCCACCATACAGCAGCCCCATAAGTGGCACAAGCCACAAACAAGCCACGATATATGGTGCGAACAGCACGGCGACCAAGGCCCCAATCACTCCTCAAAATGCGTCGCACTTTGCCAACAATTGCCTGCAGCCGCTCACCCACACGCACCAAATGTGGGGTGAAACACATTCTTTCTCCTATAGTCAACCCCAGGTATTTAACTTCCTTCACATACCTGATGTTGACCCCATTCACCTTGACAATCGGTGGACGAACCGGCGACAATCTGCCCTTAAGCAGCATTGTAACCGTTTTGTCCACCGATATGTCAACCCCCACATCTAAACCCCAGCTATTTACAATTTCTAAAAATTGTCCCCCCGACCGTTCTAACTCAGACCGCGATCGACCCTCAACGAGAAGAAGAAGGTCGTCCGCATACGCACAACATTTACAGAGGGGCTCGAGCTGTCCAAGCAGAGAGTCCATCATAAGGTTCCAAATATATGGACCGCAGATGGATCCCTGCGGGCAGCCACGAACCACTCCAATTTCAACACTTCCATTCATACTTACTAGAGAAGCTTTTCTCTCCGAAAAGTAACTCCGCCAAAGAGTAATTTCCGGACAGCCAAGCTCCTCCAGCCGCTGCAAAACTCTATCCCACCTTAAATAATCAAACGCTCCCTTGAAGTCAACAAATATGCCAAGGACATATTTGTTGACATTCTCCTTAACAACACTCTGAACATAAAACCAAGCATCTTCTGTACTGCGTCCTTCCCTGAACCCATACTGCCTATCCGACCATATACCCCGCGTTAGCTCCTGAAGCCGTTCCACCATAACTCTTTCCAATACTTTTCCAAGTACTGGAAGAAGACTGATGCCCCGATAAGAGCGAGGATCACTCCTGATCTTATCAGGAGACTTCAGGAGAGGTACAACCCTAGCAATTTTCCACTCGCGTGGAAAATAACCCTCCCACACGCACTTATCATAAATGGCCTCCAAGTATTCCGGAATGAACTTCCACAAGCTTTTACACATCTCTCCGTTCAAACCATCAAAACCTGGGGACCGTTTAGACCTGACCAGGCCAAAGGCATACCCCAACTCCCCATCATCTAATGGAGGGACAGGTACCTCCTGTGCTTGGGGTACCTGAACCTCCGCCCTGGGAAAGAACGCACCTAATAGAACCCCCGCACACTCTCTCCACGTAGATAACACAGTGTCACCTACGCAAAGAGAGGTGATATCATCTCTCTTACGACCCCTGCAGATCTTATAGATCTGACCCCAGGGGTCATCCCTATTTTCACTAACAAAATTTCTCCATTCATATTCTTTAACCCTAACTAACATATCTTTATATTCCCTAATTTCACAACAAAAATCATACCTAACCTGAGCTAACCTGTCTGAATTGGACCGTCGAGCGCGTTGAAACTTTCGTCTCAATCGCCTGACAGTCCTCCTCTTCAAGGTTAACTCACGCGTCCACCATTTTATTTTCCTAAGCTTAAAACTTTCACACTTCTTAAGTTCCCTATCATTAACAACCCACAATATCTCATAAAGACGAGCAATCTGCTCATCAACCCCCAAGCCCTCAAACTCACTAAGCGGTATTTCCAATACCGCTTCCCTAACACACCGTCCATATTGGTTCAAGTCAATACCAGAGGTACGCCATCGCCGCAATGGACTTACAAACTGTAAAGGGGGGGACTGAGAAGAAACCATAACTTGAATCAAATTATGATCACTCAATCCCCACCCTCCCTTAATTTCCCACCCAACACGAAACACTCTATTTGCTGCCTCGTTCATCAAAGTCACGTCAAAGTCACTGACACCCCTAGGCCCATCAAAAGTATACCACTCGCTCGGCTCGTTTAGAATGTGAAGGTTTTTACCCACCACCCATTCACTTAATACCACTCCACGACTGTGGCTTTGATATCCAGACGAATGCCGGGATACCTTACTAAACCACATCGAAGACGTAGCATTCGCGTCCAAGCCAAGTATAAGAGGACTACCACTCGCAAGTAGTAGTACCTTATCCATATAACTCAGATAAGGCTCTAAGGGCTCACCAAATTTACAATAGATACTAGCAACAAGTATTCTACCAAACCCCCCCTCTACAGAAACACATACACCCAGTTGTGAGGAATCCACAACTACACAATCATAGTTGGGATCACTCACAACAATTGCAGCATTAGCCCTAACGTCCAAAAAGACCCTGAAACCACCCGGAAAACCTCGAACCACACCATTGGTGGCGTAGGGCTCCTGGAGTAAGGCAATGCCGCACCCCCCCTCAGTCATATACCCCCCCAACTCGCACATTACGGCATACGACCCCTGACAGTTTAACTGAATAATCCCCCCCATCAGTGTCTGGCGAGGGCGCGCTCAACAATCCCACAATATATCGGGCAGACAGCCGACATCATAAAATGCCCAGCTGGCCTACCCTTGAATGCACAGTTACGGCAATGGATTGCATTGACGCAACTGGCAGCTCTGTGGCCTTCCTGACCGCACCTCCGGCAGACATCTGATTTGGCCCTACACTCAGCGACCCTATGACCAAAACCCATACACCGGAAGCAGCCAGCAATGGGGTTATCCGGTCGCACCCGGAAGGAGAACCACATGATGTAGCACCTACCTGCCTCCAAGAGGGCGGACATCATTTTGTCCGTACCCTCAAGAACAACATTAGTGCTACCATCAGGAGCCACCTTCCAGGGACGACTGACCATCCTTACTTCCGACTTCTGGGACGCCGAGCTAAATTCTGGAAGGTTCAACCGGAGAAGTTCTTCCATGAATTCCTCATGGGGGATCTCCGTGTAAACCCCCTGAACCACAACCCGAGGACCGAACTTCCGGTTGACACTCACGTCTAACCCCACCTCCCCAAACTTTGCGTTAGTCGCCACTTTTTCCCTCTCAGAAACAGAAGGTGTGCGGATCACCGCTCCACCACCCTTGATAGGCTTCACCTCATGGATCCTCACACCGAGTGAAGGACCCACCTCCTTAACTACCTTTCTAATTACTTCCTTAGAGGAAGTTGCAGGCCCCTTGCTCCTGACCACAACAGACCAGGTTTCAACAGGCTTCGGCGCCACCGGTGCAATCGCCTCCAGTACAGGTGCTGGGGGCGGAGGCATCGGTGCCGATGGAGCCGGCATTGACCTGCTCGGTGGCGAGGAGTGTCCCCCACAGCCTCCTCTAAGGGCATCAACTTGCCCGCGAAGATGGGCATTCTCGGTAATAACCGTCATTAGGAGTGCTTCGTATTTAGAAGCAAGCTCCATCAGCCCCTTCACGGTTTCCATCTCAAACTTTTTGTCTCCAAAGACCAACCCGCTTAGCTCCCCAGTAATCCTCTTAACAGCACCAACATGGCTTACCGCACTACCACCACCAGCAACAGTGCCCTTGGCTAATTCACGGTTGCCACCCTTACTATCCTTCTTATTCACCATGTTGGAACTAACACCTATTTTCTTTCCACCCTCACTAACACGCCCAACACCTTTTCCAGCCTTAACCTCACCACCTTTATCGACACTCATCTTAGCGTCACCCCCCTTCTTAACTGTGTCAGCAGTATCCTCTGTCTCACACGAACTACTGCTTTCACTGGAGTCAGTGAAGCGCACAAAGCCCCCCGATTTCGCCAAAGGTGGTGACCTCAACCTCACCTTTCTGCGCACCGGTGACCCATCAGTAGATGACACTGCACTATCCTCACCGGACGACGCCCCTACAACCATTTTTGCAGGCACAGACCCATCGCTCTCAGCAAGGGACTTAACCTTCCTCCTCCGTGGGGGAGGCATCTTCAACCTAGATCCCCTACCAGGCAGGCTGATCCGCCGGTAAAAAACACTGGCGCAGAAGCCCCTGTTCCGGAAAGATCAAACAGTCGCTAACCAGGCACGTGCGATTGAACGCACTGAAGAAGCTAACTCGCGCGTAAACCCGCTCAATAGCAGTTACCACCCAAACAGTCGATTATCGCGTTATCGCAGGGACACAACTCACACCTCCAGCCAAAGGCGTGGAAGAGGTCACTCAATTAACCGCCGGACAGAACAAAGTCCCCGTAACGGTTGCGAATCGACCGATGTGACGTTGTATCAATCGCACCGTGGGCTAAAAGTCAACCACTATGACCTTAATTCACCCTGGAGTCAGCGCCTCCAATACTAGGACAACCACTAACACCCTAGAAGCAAAACTGGCGAAATCCCCTAGAAAACAGCAGCAACTGAAAACCAGACACTCAACACAGCACTCCTGAATAGGCCACCCAAGCCAAAAACACCACCACGGCACAGTCACTGAGACTACGGACGGGCCCGCCTACAAAACCTAATCTACGAATCTAATCCAGAAAAAAAAAAATTAAAGTACACACTCAACTAACCCTACACTCACCCACAAGCAGGCGTTGTAATTGCCTGCCACGAAATTTCCAAAAAAAAGGAAAATTTTTTTCCAAAAACCACTTTTAATAAATCTACCTGCTACCTACAACCAAACAAATGCCCTAAGCAAGCGTTGAAAAGCAAAAGCCTGCTATCCCTAATAAAAAACTAATACCAGCTAGAGTGCTCGTATACACAATTACGTGAACACTGAAAACACCTGCTGTAACTAAAAATCTACTTGCAGTTAGCAGGCGTTGAAATCCTAATAAAAAGTCAAAGCCTACTAACGCGAAAAAATAACTAACATAAGCAAGAGTGCTCGTATACACAATCTCGTGAATACCAGAAAAACACCTGCTGTAATTAAAAGTCTACTTGCAGTTAGCAGGCGTTGAAATTCCGATGAAATATCAAAGTCTACTTATGCAAATAAAAACTAACGCAAGCTAGAGTGCTCGTACACACAATCATATAACACGAAAAACACTTGTTTTATTTAAAAGCTACTCGATAAATTCACAATTTCTCAAACAAAAACTCATAAATTCATATATATATATACTTACATATATATATGGCAAAGCCCACTACGGCAATTTTGTGTGAGTTTTCGAAAAACCACTTCACACTACCAACACATATGCACGTATACACTCTCACTACACCGACTCTACACTGAAAAATTCACAAATACTCACACGACCGAATTAAAAATTCAAATTATGCGCTAGCACGTCTGCTCGCTATGAATGCCTACGAATGAATGAATGAGTAGATAGGGACAACTTTCGTTGTAGATTTACGTGAGTACCTGCCGGCGACGGCCTTACCTCAGGGTGTTCAAAACACAACGGATCAATACAATGCGTTGATCAGCGCCCCAAACAAAACGAGCTTATGCAAGTATTTATTTGGATACCAGTGGCAGTGTGTCTGGGTCCACACTACCATCTTGGTATGATTCGAGGCCGACCTAAAACCTCTTCCGTTTTCGGGTACGGCACCCAGTTACTTGTGTAACTTCTTTTTTCGAACTGAAAATTCAGTTCTTCCAGCATTTAGGTTTAAACCACAGCCACCACGATACTCCCCAAAGGGCCGAACCCAATGAGCAGATTGAACAGAAGTCCAAGGGCTTTCTGCTCCCCGTGGTACCGGAAAGTCTCCGGTCAGACTGCGTAGCCTAAACTACTGCCAGTTGAGCTCCCCATTACTCAAATGACTGGTGACATTTGTCGCTTGAACTTCAAATGTCTTTTTATTTGCTTTTTCATTTAAAGTGTTTCTAATATCAGTTCAAGCTGAGTATTATAGCACTATCACTCCATATACTATGCTGATATTACTGGGCAAAGAATATAATAACAGTCATAGTGCATATTGGCTTTTAGTCGCCTTTTACGACAGGCATGCCTTGCCGCGGGCATATTCTTTCCCCAAACCCGCAGGGGAAGTAGATAGGGACAGAGGGAATCTCGTTAATCCATTCATGCGCGTCACTAATTAGATGACGAGGCATTTGGCTACCTTAAGAGAGTCATAGTTACTCCCGCCGTTTACCCGCGCTTACTTGAATTTCTTCACTTTGACATTCAGAGCACTGGGCAGAAATCACATTGTGTCAACACCCGTTAGGGCCATCACAATGCTTTGTTTTAATTAGACAGTCGGATTCCCCAAGTCCGTGCCAGTTCTGAATTGATTGTTAATTGATAATCGTTATAATTTAAAAAGTATCTATACAATAATAAATCCTTTAGAAACTTTAGCAAGAAAGTTCCACAATTGGCTACGTAACTACTATCCGGGGAACAAGAATCGAAATTCTCTATTTACCCAGAACGAGTACATAAACCATGGTATTGCTTCCCAATCAAGCCCGACTATCTCAATCTTCAGAGCCAATCCTTATCCCGAAGTTACGGATCTAATTTGCCGACTTCCCTTACCTACATTATTCTATCGACTAGAGACTCTTCACCTTGGAGACCAGCTGCGGATATTGGTACGGCCTGTTGAGAAGTTTGCGTAACCCCACCATAAATTTTCAAGGTCCGAGGAGAAAATATCGACACAACAGTAAATGTCATGCTCTTCTAGTCCATCTACCATATCTCTCTTCGAAAGACTTCCATGGTAGTACGACTATAAAACAGAAAAGAAAACTCTTCCGATACCTCTCGACGGCTTCTTTATGGTCGTTCCTGTTGCCAGGATGAGCACAAGGCCCATTTTTAATAACAAACGGATACTCAACAGGTTACGGAATTGGAACCGTATTCCCTTTCGTTCAAAATTATTCAAGTGTTTAATTACTATGGAATAAAAATTCATTCATTTCATTTCATTAAAACTTGAAAATTTTCGGCTTTCGCCTTGAACTTAGGACCGACTAACTCGTGATCAACCACTGTTCACACGAAACCCTTCTCCACTTCAGTCCTCCAAGGTCTCATTCGATTATTTGCTACTACCACCAAGATCTGTACCAATAGCGGCTCCATGCAGGCTTACGCCAAACACTTCTAAGCACACCATTGTACCCTCCTACTCACTAAAGTTTCAAAATTTATAATCCAACCGAAATTGTATTATAAATCATGTACTTTAGCGGTAATGTATAGGTATACAACTTAAGCGCCATCCATTTTAAGGGCTAGTTGCTTCGGCAGGTGAGTTGTTACACACTCCTTAGCGGATTACGACTTCCATGTCCACCGTCCTGCTGTTTTAAGCAACCAACGCCTTTCATGGTATCTGCATGAGTTGTTAATTTAGGCACCGTAACATTACGTTTGGTTCATCCCACAGCGCCAGTTCTGCTTACCAAAAGTGGCCCACTGGGCACATTATATCATAACCTCAACCTTCATATCAAGAAAGGTGAGGTTCTTACCCATTTAAAGTTTGAGAATAGGTTAAGGTCGTTTCGACCCTAAGGCCTCTAATCATTCGCTTTACCAGATAAGATTATTTTACATAATTTTTAAATGCACCAGCTATCCTGAGGGAAACTTCGGAGGGAACCAGTTACTAGATGGTTCGATTGGTCTTTCGCCCCTATACTCAAT
>NW_027212752.1:1322500-1325000 GCF_042242935.1 Bactrocera oleae | reverse complement strand
TATAAAAACCAGGAATAAAAAACGCTCATTATATACAATATGTTAGTACAGAATATAGAGTTTTGTATAAAACAAAATCTATTTCTATTTAAACTAACTGTATAAAAACCAGGAATAAAAAACGCTCATTATATACAATATGTTAGTACAGAATATAGAGTTTTGTATAAAACAAAATCTATTTCTATTTAAACTAACTGTATAAAAACCAGGAATAAAAAACGCTCATTATATACAATATGTTAGTACAGAATATAGAGTTTTGTATAAAACAAAATCTATTTCTATTTAAACTAACTGTATAAAAACCAATCAACTCTCATTTTCATATTTACTTAAAAATACATATAAAGTAAAAAATATTTCCATATAAATACTAAGTAAATAAAGTCATACAAGTATGAAAATTTTCATACAAGTACTAAATACATAAATCATATAAGTATAGTAATATTCATACTTATAAGTATTTAAAAACAACTTCTTACTAATAAACTAACATAAGGAATTCAAATATATAAAAGTATAATACATTTCCTAGCAGTAAAAAATTTTCATATAAGTACTAAATTTAAATTTTTAACTTGTATGACTTCATATTTAATACTTATATGAAAATTTATTACTTCATAGACTTTATACTTTTAATACTTATATGAAAATTTATTACTTCATAGACTTTATACATTTAATACTTATATGAAAATTCATTACTTCATAGACTTTATATTTTTTATACTTATATAAAAATTTATTACTTCATAGACTTTATATTTTACTTCATAGACTTTATACATTTAATACTTATATGAAAATTTATTACTTCATAGACTTTATATATTTACTACTTATATGAAAATTTATTACTTCATAGACTTTATACATTTAGTACTTATATGAAAATTTATTACTTCATAGACTTTATACAATTAATACTTATATGAAAATTTATTAGTTCATAGACTTTATACAATTAATACTTATATGAAAATTTATTACTTCATAGACTTTATACAATTAATACTTATATGAAAATTTATTACTTCATAGACTTTATACAATTAATACTTATATGAAAATTTATTACTTCATAGACTTTATACATTTAATACTTATATGAAAATTCATTACTTCATAGACTTTATATTTTTTATACTTATATAAAAATTTATTACTTCATAGACTTTATATTTTACTTCATAGACTTTATACATTTAATACTTATATGAAAATTTATTACTTCATAGACTTTATATATTTACTACTTATATGAAAATTTATTACTTAATAGACTTTATACATTTAGTACTTATATGAAAATTTATTACTTCATAGACTTTATACAATTAATACTTATATGAAAATTTATTACTTCATAGACTTTATACAATTAATACTTATATGAAAATTTATTACTTCATAGACTTTATACAATTAATACTTATATGAAAATTTATTACTTCATAGACTTTATATATTTACTACTTATATGAAAATTTATTACTTCATAGACTTTATACATTTAGTACTTATATGAAAATTTATTACTTCATAGACTTTATACAATTAATACTTATATGAAAATTTATTACTTCATAGACTTTATACAATTAATACTTATATGAAAATTTATTACTTCATAGACTTTATACAATTAATACTTATATGAAAATTTATTACTTCATAGACTTTATACAATTAATACTTATATGAAAATTTATTACTTCATAGACTTTATACATTTAATACTTATATGAAAATTTATTACTTCATAGACTTTATATATTTACTACTTATATGAAAATTTATTACTTCATAGACTTTATACAATTAATACTTATATGAAAATTTATTACTTCATAGACTTTATATTTTTTATACTTATATAAAAATTTATTACTTCATAGACTTTATATTTTACTTCATAGACTTTATACATTTAATACTTATATGAAAATTTATTACTTCATAGACTTTATATATTTACTACTTATATGAAAATTTATTACTTCATAGACTTTATACATTTAGTACTTATATGAAAATTTATTGCTTCATAGACTTTATACAATTAATACTTATATGAAAATTTATTACTTCATAGACTTTATACAATTAATATTTATATGAAAATTTATTACTTCATAGACTTTATACAACTAATACTTATATGAAAATTTATTACATCATAGACTTTATACAATTAATACTTATATGAAAATTTATTACTTCATAGACTTTATACATTTAATACTTATATGAAAATTTATTACTTCATAGACTTTATACATTTAATACTTATATGAAAATTCACTACTATTTCATTTAATATTGCAAGCAAAGTATTTTGGTTAACATTTTTATTTTCATGTTATTAAAACACTTGATATACTATTATACCATATTGTATAATATGCTTTTATTTCAATTACTTTATTACTTTTGGTATAATAAATGATAGTCGTTTGATAACAATCCCAACACTTACCTTATTTTCAAT
>NW_027212752.1:1237500-1320000 GCF_042242935.1 Bactrocera oleae | reverse complement strand
TAAACCACAGCCACCACGATACTCCCCGAAGGGCCAGTCCGCACGAGCAGGTTGGAGCGAACTCCAAGGGCCCCTGCTCCCCGTGGTACCAGAATTAAGTCTCCGGTCAGACCTCGTAGCCGAAACTACTACCAGTTGAGCATCCATACTGCTCTGGACTGGTAACCAGGGGCTAGACCCCATTCACTCCACACAATCACTCATCTTACACACTAAAAGCTAACCCTAACCTTCAGTTAAACGCCTTCGCCGCTTAAATAACTCACGCGCAAACATTCCTAACTGTTCAGTATACTCATTGCTAGAAACTACATTACCTACACATAAACGTCCGTCTGTCCAACTAATCCCCACACCCCCAATATTCCTAATGTCTGAATACATCGGGCATTCTGCAATAACATGCACCCAATCCTCCATACGTGCCCCACACAAACACCCCGAACTATCAGAAAGGTGCCTCCGATACAAAAATGCATTCAGAGGCCCATGCCCCGTTAACAAAAATCCCAGACTCAAACAAAATCTGAAGTCTGGGTTACCCTCAACAAACGTTACATCCCGGATGTATTCATATGTCACCCGACCCTTAGGGCTATTTTCCCAACGGTCCTGCCACCTACGCCTAACCTTTAAATCCAGGAGCCTCTTGCTCTCTAGATAACCCACCCTCTCAACATCAATACCATCTGTCCAATCTGTCCGCAGCATAGAAACACTCAAGCCCCTTCTTAATCTGAATGTAACAGCACGCTGTATAACAATCAGATCAAGAGGGGGTGCACCCAACAACACTTGCATTGCATCCGTCGAAACAGTACGACAAACAGGCAAACATGCAAGCATCATGCAACGTTGCACCGAGAGGAGTTTTCGGCGACCAGAGACCCTCATCGCTGATTCCCACCATACAGCAGCCCCATAAGTGGCACAAGCCACAAACAAGCTACGATATATGGTGCGAACAGCACGGCGTCCAAGGCCCCAATCACTCCTAAAAATGCGTCGCACTTTGCCAACAATTGCCTGCAGCCGCTCACCCACACGCACCAAATGTGGGGTGAAACACATTCTTTCTCCTATAGTCAACCCCAGGTATTTAACTTCCTTCACATACCTGATGTTAACCCCATTCACCTTGACAATCGGTGGACGAACCGGCGACAATCTGCCCTTAAGCAGCATTGTAACCGTTTTGTCCACCGATATGTCAACCCCCACATCTAAACCCCAGCTATTTACAATTTCTAAAAATTGTCCCCCCGACCGTTCTAACTCAGACCGCGATCGACCCTCAACGAGAAGAAGAAGGTCGTCCGCATACGCACAACATTTACAGAGGGGCTCGAGCTGTCCAAGCAGAGAGTCCATCATAAGGTTCCAAATATATGGACCGCAGATGGATCCCTGCGGGCAGCCACGAACCACTCCAATTTCAACACTTCCATTCATACTTACTAGAGAAGCTTTTCTCTCCGAAAAGTAACTCCGCCAAAGAGTAATTTCCGGACAACCAAGCTCCTCCAGCCGCTGCAAAACTCTATCCCACCTTAAATAATCAAACGCTCCCTTGAAGTCAACAAATATGCCAAGGACATATTTGTTGACATTCTCCTTAACAACACTCTGAACATAAAACCAAGCATCTTCTGTACTGCGTCCTTCCCTGAACCCATACTGCCTATCCGACCATATACCCCGCGTTAGCTCCTGAAGCCGTTCCACCATAACTCTTTCCAATACTTTTCCAAGTACTGGAAGAAGACTGATGCCCCGATAAGAGCGAGGATCACTCCTGATCTTATCAGGAGACTTCAGGAGAGGTACAACCCTAGCAATTTTCCACTCGCGTGGAAAATAACCCTCCCACACGCACTTATCATAAATGGCCTCCAAGTATTCCGGAATGAACTTCCACAAGCTTTTACACAGGAGGGACAGGTACCTCCTATGCTTGGGGTACCTGAACCTCCGCCCTGGGAAAGAACGAACCTAATAGAACCCCCGCACACTCTCTCCACGTAGATAACACAGTGTCACCTACGCAAAGAGAGGTGATATCATCTCTCTTACGACCCCTGCAGATCTTATAGATCTGACCCCAGGGGTCATCCCTATTTTCACTAACAAAATTTCTCCATTCATATTCTTTAACCCTAACTAACATATCTTTATATTCCCTAATTTCACAACAAAAATCATACCTAACCTGAGCTAACCTGTCTGAATTGGACCGTCGAGCGCGTTGAAACTTTCGCCTCAATCGCCTGACAGTCCTCCTCTTCAAGGTTAACTCACGCGTCCACCATTTTATTTTCCTAAGCTTAAAACTTTCACACTTCTTAAGTTCCCTATCATTAACAACCCACAATATCTCATAAAGACGAGCAATCTGCTCATCAACCCCCAAGCCCTCAAACTCACTAAGCGGTATTTCCAATACCGCTTCCCTAACACACCGTCCATATTGGTTCAAGTCAATACCAGAGGTACGCCATCGCCGCAACGGACTTACGAACTGTAAAAGGGGGGACTGAGAAGAAACCATAATTTGAATCAAATTATGATCACTCAATCCCCACCCTCCCTTAATTTCCCACCCAACACGAAACACTCTATTTGCTGCCTCGTTCATCAAAGTCACGTCAATGTCACTGACACCCCTAGGCCCATCAAAAGTATACCACTCGCTCGGCTCGTTTAGAATGTGAAGGTTTTTACCCACCACCCATTCACTTAATACCACTCCACGACTGTGGCTTTGATATCCAGACGAATGCCGGGATACCTTACTAAACCACATCGAAGACGTAGCATTCGCGTCCAAGCCAAGTATAAGAGGACTACCACTCGCAAGTAGTAGTACCTTATCCATATAACTCAGATAAGGCTCTAAGGGCTCACCAAATTTACAATAGATACTAGCAACAAGTATTCTACCAAACCCCCCCTCTACAGAAACACATACACCCAGTTGTGAGGAATCCACAACTACACAATCATAGTTGGGATCACTCACAACAATTGCAGCATTAGCCCTAACGTCCAAAAAGACCCTGAAACCACCCGGAAAACCTCGAACCACACCATTGGTGTCGTAGGGCTCCTGGAGTAAGGCAATGCCGCACCCCCCCTCAGTCATATACCCCCCCAACTCGCACATTACGGCATACGACCCCTGACAGTTTAACTGAATAATCCCCCCCATCAGTGTCTGGCGAGGGCGCGCTCAACAATCCCACAATATATCGGGCAGACAGCCGACATCATAAAATGCCCAGCTGGCCTACCCTTGAATGCACAGTTACGGCAATGGATTGCATTGACGCAACTGGCAGCTCTGTGGCCTTCCTGACCGCACCTCCGGCAGACATCTGATTTGGCCCTACACTCAGCGACCCTATGACCAAAACCCATACACCGGAAGCAGCCAGCAATGGGGTTATCCGGTCGCACCCGGAAGGAGAACCACTTGATGTAGCACCTACCTGCCTCCAAGAGGGCGGACATCATTTTGTCCGTACCCTCAAGAACAACATTAGTGCTACCATCAGGAGCCACCTTCCAGGGACGACTGACCATCCTTACTTCCGACTTCTGGGACGCCGAGCTAAATTCTGGAAGGTTCAACCGGAGAAGTTCTTCCATGAATTCCTCATGGGGGATCTCCGTGTAAACCCCCTGAACCACAACCCGAGGACCCAACTTCCGGTTGACACTCACGTCTAACCCCACCTCCCCAAACTTTGCGTTAGTCGCCACTTTTTCCCTCTCAGAAACAGAAGGTGTGCGGATCACCGCTCCACCACCCTTGATAGGCTTCACCTCATGGATCCTCACACCGAGTGAAGGACCCACCTCCTTAACTACCTTTCTAATTACTTCCTTAGAGGAAGTTGCAGGCCCCTTGCTCCTGACCACAACAGACCAGGTTTCAACAGGCTTCGGCGCCACCGGTGCAATCGCCTCCAGTACAGGTGCTGGGGGCGGAGGCATCGGTGCCGATGGAGCCGGCATTGACCTGCTCGGTGGCGAGGAGTGTCCCCCACAGCCTCCTCTAAGGGCATCAACTTGCCCGCGAAGATGGGCATTCTCGGTAATAACCGTCATTAGGAGTGCTTCGTATTTAGAAGCAAGCTCCATCAGCCCCTTCACGGTTTCCATCTCAAACTTTTTGTCTCCAAAGACCAACCCGCTTAGCTCCCCAGTAATCCTCTTAACAGCACCAACATGGCTTACCGCACTACCACCACCAGCAACAGCGCCCTTGGCTAATTCACGGTTGCCACCCTTACTATCCTTCTTATTCACCATGTTGGAACTAACACCTATTTTCTTTCCACCCTCATTAACACGCCCAACACCTTTTCCAGCCTTAACCTCACCACCTTTATCGACACTCATCTTAGCGTCACCCCCCTTCTTAACTGTGTCAGCAGTATCCCCTGTCTCACACGAACTACTGCTTTCACTGGAGTCAGTGAAGCGCACAAAGCCCCCCGATTTCGCCAAAGGTGGTGACCTCAACCTCACCTTTCTGCGCACCGGTGACCCATCAGTAGATGACACTGCACTATCCTCACCGGACGACGCCCCTACAACCATTTTTGCAGGCACAGACCCATCGCTCTCAGCAAGGGACTTAACCTTCCTCCTCCGTGGGGGAGGCATCTTCAACCTAGATCCCCTACCAGGCAGGCTGATCCGCCGGTAAAAAACACTGGCGCAGAAGCCCCTGTTCCGGAAAGATCAAACAGTCGCTCACCAGGCACGTGCGATTGAACGCACTGAAGAAGCTAACTCGCGCGTAAACCCGCTCAATAGCAGTTACCACCCAAACAGTCGATTATCGCGTTATCGCAGGGACACAACTCACACCTCCAGCCAAAGGCGTGGAAGAGGTCACTCAATTAACCGCCGGACAGAACAAAGTCCCCGTAACGGTTGCGAATCGACCGATGTGACGTTGTATCAATCGCACCGTGGGCTAAAAGTCAACCACTATGACCTTAATTCACCCTGGAGTCAGCGCCTCCAATACTAGGACAACCACTAACACCCTAGAAGCAAAACTGGCGAAATCCCCTAGAAAACAGCAGCAACTGAAAACCAGACACTCAACACAGCACTCCTGAATAGGCCACCCAAGCCAAAAACACCACCACGGCACAGTCACTGAGACTACGGACGGGCCCGCCTACAAAACCTAATCTACGAATCTAATCCAAAAAAAAAAAAAAAAAAAAAAAAAAAAAAAAAAAAAATTTAAGTCCACACTCAACTAACCCTACACTCACCCACAAGCAGGCGTTGTAATTGCCTGCTACGAAATTTCCAAAAAAAAGAAAAATTTTTTCCCAAAAACCACTTTGAATAAATCTACCTGCTACCTACAACCAAACAAATGCCCTAAGCAAGCGTTGAAAGGCAAAAGCCTGCTATCCCTAATAAAAAACTAATACCAGCTAGAGTGCTCGTATACACAATTACGTGAACACTGAAAACACCTGCTGTAACTAAAAATCTACTTGCAGTTAGCAGGCGTTGAAATCCTAATAAAAAGTCAAAGCCTACTAACGCGAAAAAAAAACTAACATAAGCAAGAGTGCTCGTATACACAATCTCGTGAATACTAGAAAAACACCTGCTGTAATTAAAAGTCTACTTGCAGTTAGCAGGCGTTGAAATTCCGATGAAATATCAAAGCCTACTTATGCAAACAAAAACTAACGCAAGCTAGAGTGCTCGTACACATAATCATATAACACGAAAAACACTTGTTTTATTTAAAAGCTACTCGATAAATTCACAATTTCTCAAACAAAAACTCGTAAATTCATATATATATACTTACATATATATATGGCAAAGCCCACTACGGCAATTTTGTGTGAGTTTTCGAAAAACCACTTCACACTACCAACACATATGCACGTATACACTCTCACTACACCGACTCTACACTGAAAAATTCACAAATACTCACACGACCGAATTAAAAATTCAAATTATGCGCTAGCACGTCTGCTCGCTATGAATGCCTACGAATGAATGAATGAGTAGATAGGGACAACTTTCGTTGTAGATTTACGTGAGTACCTGCCGGCGACGGCCTTACCTCACGGTGTTCAAAACACAACGGATCAATACAATGCGTTGATCAGCGCCCCAAACAAAACGAGCTTATGCAAGTATTTATTTGGATACCAGTGGCAGTGTGTCTGGGTCCACACTACCATCTTGGTATGATTCGAGGCCGACCTAAAACCTCTTCCGTTTTCGGGTACGGCACCCAGTTACTTGTGTAACTTCTTTTTTCGAACTGAAAATTCAGTTCTTCCAGCATTTAGGTTTAAACCACAGCCACCACGATACTCCCCAAAGGGCCGAACCCAATGAGCAGATTGAACAGAAGTCCAAGGGCTTTCTGCTCCCCGTGGTACCGGAAAGTCTCCGGTCAGACTGCGTAGCCTAAACTACTGCCAGTTGAGCTCCCCATTACTCAAATGACTGGTGACATTTGTCGCTTGAACTTCAAATGTCTTTTTATTTGCTTTTTCATTTAAAGTGTTTCTAATATCAGTTCAAGCTGAGTATTATAGCACTATCACTCCATATACTATGCTGATATTACTGGGCAAAGAATATAATAACAGTCATAGTGCATATTGGCTTTTAGTCGCCTTTTACGACAGGCATGCCTTGCCGCGGGCATATTCTTTCCCCAAACCCGCAGGGGAAAGTAGATAGGGACAACGTCCGGTGTGTTTAACGTGAGTACCTGCCGTCGACGGCCTTATCTCACGGCGCTCAAAAGCACAGCGTATCAATACAATGCGTTGATCAGCGCCCCGAAAATGCTAGGCATTTTTCAGTACCGATTGGTAGTGTGGGATGGACACACTACACACCTTGGTAAGGTTCGAGGCCTATCTAAAACCTCTGCCGTACTTTGGGTCCGGCACCCGGTTGCAATGCAACTCCACATTGAACTGACAAAACATCAGCTCTTCCCGCATTTGGGTATAAACCACAACCACCACGATACTCCCCGAAGGGCCAGTCCGCACGAGCAGGTTGGAGCGAACTCCAAGGGCCCCTGCTCCCCGTGGTACCAGAATTAAGTCTCCGGTCAGACCTCGTAGCCGAAACTACTACCAGTTGAGCATCCATACTGCTCTGGACTGGTAACCAGGGGCTAGACCCCATTCACTCCACACAATCACTCATCTTACACACTAAAAGCTAACCCTAACCTTCAGTTAAACGCCTTCGCCGCTTAAATAACTCACGCGCAAACATTCCTAACTGTTCAGTATACTCATTGCTAGAAACTACATTACCTACACATAAACGTCCGTCTGTCCAACTAATCCCCACACCCCCAATATTCCTAATGTCTGAATACATCGGGCATTCTGCAATAACATGCACCCAATCCTCCATACGTGCCCCACACAAACACCCCGAACTATCAGAAAGGTGCCTCCGATACAAAAATGCATTCAGAGGCCCATGCCCCGTTAACAAAAATCCCAGACTCAAACAAAATCTGAAGTCTGGGTTACCCTCAACAAACGTTACATCCCGGATGTATTCATATGTCACCCGACCCTTAGGGCTATTTTCCCAACGGTCCTGCCACCTACGCCTAACCTTTAAATCCAGGAGCCTCTTGCTCTCTAGATAACCCACCCTCTCAACATCAATACCATCTGTCCAATCTGTCCGCAGCATAGAAACACTCAAGCCCCTTCTTAATCTGAATGTAACAGCACGCTGTATAACAATCAGATCAAGAGGGGGTGCACCCAACAACACTTGCATTGCATCCGTCGAAACAGTACGACAAACAGGCAAACATGCAAGCATCATGCAACGTTGCACCGAGAGGAGTTTTCGGCGACCAGAGACCGTCATCGCTGATTCCCACCATACAGCAGCCCCATAAGTGGCACAAGCCACAAACAAGCCACGATATATGGTGCGAACAGCACGGCGTCCAAGGCCCCAATCACTCGTCAAAATGCGTCGCACTTTGCCAACAATTGCCTGCAGCCGCTCACCCACACGCACCAAATGTGGGGTGAAACACATTCTTTCTCCTATAGTCAACCCCAGGTATTTAACTTCCTTCACATACCTGATGTTGACCCCATTCACCTTGACAATCGGTGGACGAACCGGCGACAATCTGCCCTTAAGAAGCATTGTAACCGTTTTGTCCACCGATATGTCAACCCCCACATCTAAACCCCAGCTATTTACAATTTCTAAAAATTGTCCCCCCGACCGTTCTAACTCAGACCGCGATCGACCCTCAACGAGAAGAAGAAGGTCGTCCGCATACGCACAACATTTACAGAGGGGCTCGAGCTGTCCAAGCAGAGAGTCCATCATAAGGTTCCAAATATATGGACCGCAGATGGATCCCTGCGGGCAGCCACGAACCACTCCAATTTCAACACTTCCATTCATACTTACTAGAGAAGCTTTTCTCTCCGAAAAGTAACTCCGCCAAAGAGTAATTTCCGGACAGCCAAGCTCCTCCAGCCGCTGCAAAACTCTATCCCACCTTAAATAATCAAACGCTCCCTTGAAGTCAACAAATATGCCAAGGACATATTTGTTGACATTCTCCTTAACAACACTCTGAACATAAAACCAAGCATCTTCTGTACTGCGTCCTTCCCTGAACCCATACTGCCTATCCGACCATATACCCCGCGTTAGCTCCTGAAGCCGTTCTACCATAACTCTTTCCAATACTTTTCCAAGTACTGGAAGAAGACTGATGCCCCGGTAAGAGCGAGGATCACTCCTGATCTTATCAGGAGACTTCAGGAGAGGCACAACCCTAGCAATTTTCCACTCGCGTGGAAAATAACCCTCCCACACGCACTTATCATAAATGGCCTCCAAGTATTCCGGAATGAACTTCCACAAGCTTTTACACATCTCTCCGTTCAAACCATTAAACCTGGGGACCGTTTAGACCTGACCAGGCCAAAGGCATACCCCAACTCCCCATCATCTAATGGAGGGACAGGTACCTCCTGTGCTTGGGGTACCTGAACCTCCGCCCTGGGAAAGAACGCACCTAATAGAACCCCCGCACACTCTCTCCACGTAGATAACACAGTGTCACCTACGCAAAGAGAGGTGATATCATCTCTCTTACGACCCCTGCAGATCTTATAGATCTGACCCCAGGGGTCATCCCTATTTTCACTAACAAAATTTCTCCATTCATATTCTTTAACCCTAACTAACATATCTTTATATTCCCTAATTTCACAACAAAAATCATACCTAACCTGAGCTAACCTGTCTGAATTGGACCGTCGAGCGCGTTGAAACTTTCGCCTCAATCGCCTGACAGTCCTCCTCTTCAAGGTTAACTCACGCGTCCACCATTTTATTTTCCTAAGCTTAAAACTTTCACACTTCTTAAGTTCCCTATCATTAACAACCCACAATATCTCATAAAGACGAGCAATCTGCTCATCAACCCCCAAGCCCTCAAACTCACTAAGCGGTATTTCCAATACCGCTTCCCTAACACACCGTCCATATTGGTTCAAGTCAATACCAGAGGTACGCCATCGCCGCAACGGACTTACGAACTGTAAAAGGGGGGACTGAGAAGAAACCATAATTTGAATCAAATTATGATCACTCAATCCCCACCCTCCCTTAATTTCCCACCCAACACGAAACACTCTATTTGCTGCCTCGTTCATCAAAGTCACGTCAATGTCACTGACACCCCTAGGCCCATCAAAAGTATACCACTCGCTCGGCTCGTTTAGAATGTGAAGGTTTTTACCCACCACCCATTCACTGAATACCACTCCACGACTGTGGCTTTGATATCCAGACGAATGCCGGGATACCTTACTAAACCACATCGAAGACGTAGCATTCGCGTCCAAGCCAAGTATAAGAGGACTACCACTCGCAAGTAGTAGTACCTTATCCATATAACTCAGATAAGGCTCTAAGGGCTCACCAAATTTACAATAGATACTAGCAACAAGTATTCTACCAAACCCCCCCTCTACAGAAACACATACACCCAGTTGTGAGGAATCCACAACTACACAATCATAGTTGGGATCACTCACAACAATTGCAGCATTAGCCCTAACGTCCAAAAAGACCCTGAAACCACCCGGAAAACCTCGAACCACACCATTGGTGGCGTAGGGCTCCTGGAGTAAGGCAATGCCGCACCCCCCCTCAGTCATATACCCCCCCAACTCGCACATTACGGGATACGACCCCTGACAGTTTAACTGAATAATCCCCCCCATCAGTGTCTGGCGAGGGCGCGCTCAACAATCCCACAATATATCGGGCAGACAGCCGACATCATAAAATGCCCAGCTGGCCTACCCTTGAATGCACAGTTACGGCAATGGATTGCATTGACGCAACTGGCAGCTCTGTGGCCTTCCTGACCGCACCTCCGGCAGACATCTGATTTGGCCCTACACTCAGCGACCCTATGACCAAAACCCATACACCGGAAGCAGCCAGCAATGGGGTTATCCGGTCGCACCCGGAAGGAGAACCACTTGATGTAGCACCTACCTGCCTCCAAGAGGGCGGACATCATTTTGTCCGTACCCTCAAGAACAACATTAGTGCTACCATCAGGAGCCACCTTCCAGGGACGACTGACCATCCTTACTTCCGACTTCTGGGACGCCGAGCTAAATCCTGGAAGGTTCAACCGGAGAAGTTCTTCCATGAATTCCTCATGGGGGATCTCCGTGTAAACCCCCTGAACCACAACCCGAGGACCCAACTTCCGGTTGACACTCACGTCTAACCCCACCTCCCCAAACTTTGCGTTAGTCGCCACTTTTTCCCTCTCAGAAACAGAAGGTGTGCGGATCACCGCTCCACCACCCTTGATAGGCTTCACCTCATGGATCCTCACACCGAGTGAAGGACCCACCTCCTTAACTACCTTTCTAATTACTTCCTTAGAGGAAGTTGCAGGCCCCTTGCTCCTGACCACAACAGACCAGGTTTCAACAGGCTTCGGCGCCACCGGTGCAATCGCCTCCAGTACAGGTGCTGGGGGCGGAGGCAACGGTGCCGATGGAGCCGGCATTGACCTGCTCGGTGGCGAGGAGTGTCCCCCTCAGCCTCCTCTAAGGGCATCAACTTGACCGCGAAGATGGGCATTCTCGGTAATAACCGTCATTAGGAGTGCTTCGTATTTAGAAGCAAGCTCCATCAGCCCCTTCACGGTTTCCATCTCAAACTTTTTGTCTCCAAAGACCAACCCGCTTAGCTCCCCAGTAATCCTCTTAACAGCACCAACATGGCTTACCGCACTACCACAACCAGCAACAGCGCCCTTGGCTAATTCACGGTTGCCACCCTTACTATCCTTCTTATTCACCATGTTGGAACTAACACCTATTTTCTTTCCACCCTCATTAACACGCCCAACACCTTTTCCAGCCTTAACCTCACCACCTTTATCGACACTCATCTTAGCGTCACCCCCCTTCTTAACTGTGTCAGCAGTATCCCCTGTCTCACACGAACTACTGCTTTCACTGGAGTCAGTGAAGCGCACAAAGCCCCCCGATTTCGCCAAAGGTGGTGACCTCAACCTCACCTTTCTGCGCACCGGTGACCCATCAGTAGATGACACTGCACTATCCTCACCGGATGACGCCCCTACAACCATTTTTGCAGGCACAGACCCATCGCTCTCAGCAAGGGACTTAACCTTCCTCCTCCGTGGGGGAGGCATCTTCAACCTAGATCCCCTACCAGGCAGGCTGATCCGCCGGTAAAAAACATTGGCGCAGAAGCCCCTGTTCCGGAAAGATCAAACAGTCGCTTACCAGGCACGTGCGATTGAACGCACTGAAGAAGCTAACTCGCGCGTAAACCCGCTCAATAGCAGTTACCACCCAAACAGTCGATTATCGCGTTATCGCAGGGACACAACTCACACCTCCAGCCAAAGGCGTGGAAGAGGTCACTCAATTAACCGCCGGACAGAACAAAGTCCCCGTAACGGTTGCGAATCGACCGATGTGACGTTGTATCAATCGCACCGTGGGCTAAAAGTCAACCACTATGACCTTAATTCACCCTGGAGTCAGCGCCTCCAATACTAGGACAACCACTAACACCCTAGAAGCAAAACTGGCGAAATCCCCTAGAAAACAGCAGCAACTGAAAACCAGACACTCAACACAGCACTCCTGAATAGGCAACCCAAGCCAAAAACACCACCACGGCACAGTCACTGAGACTACGGACGGGCCCACCTACAAAACCTGCTGTACCCTAATCTACAAATCTAATCCAGCAAAAAAAAAAAAAAAAACAAAAAAAGGTTTTACAACTATCCCACACCCTAACACACCCACTTGCACAAACGCAGGCGTTGTAAGCGCCAACTACAAAATTTACAAAAATTTACAAAAATTTCTCAAAAAACCACTGTACACAAATCTACTTGCAAGCTAAAATAAAATTTTCACTCAAGTAGGCGTTGTATTCGTATTCAAAGCCAACTGAGTAATTTTGAAAAAATTCCCCAACAAAACCACTGTGCGCAAATCTACCTGCAAGCTAAAAATAAAATTTTTACTCAAGTAGGCGTTGTAATCATATACAAAGCCTACTACACTATACAAAAAGGCTCTAGTATATAAAGTACCTGAGCACCAAAAAACTACTCTTCAATACACTACTACACCAGTAGGCGTAGCAAATATGTATCGAAGTACCAAAGCCTACTAAGACAAGTTAAAAGGCACAAAGCCCAAAGTGCTTGTACACACAAGCAAACAAACACGAAAAACACTTGTTTTATTTAAAAGCTACTCGATAAATTCACAATTTCTCAAACAAAAACTCGTAAATTCATATATATATACTTACATATATATATGGCAAAGCCCACTACGGCAATTTTGTGTGAGTTTTCGAAAAACCACTTCACACTACCAACACATATGCACGTATACACTCTCACTACACCGACTCTACACTGAAAAATTCACAAATACTCACACGACCGAATTAAAAATTCAAATTATGCGCTAGCACGTCTGCTCGCTATGAATGCCTACGAATGAATGAGTAGATAGGGACAACTTTCGTTGTAGATTTACGTGAGTACCTGCCGGCGACGGCCTTACCTCACGGTGTTCAAAACACAACGGATCAATACAATGCGTTGATCAGCGCCCCAAACAAAACAAGCTTATGCAAGTATTTATTTGGATACCAGTGGCAGTGTGTCTGGGTCGACACTACCATCTTGGTATGATTCGAGGCCGACCTAAAACCTCTTCCGTTTTCGGGTACGGCACCCAGTTACTTGTGTAACTTCTTTTTTCGAACTGAAAATTCAGTTCTTCCAGCATTTAGGTTTAAACCACAGCCACCACGATACTCCCCAAAGGGCCGAACCCAATGAGCAGATTGAACAGAAGTCCAAGGGCTTTCTGCTCCCCGTGGTACCGGAAAGTCTCCGGTCAGACTGCGTAGCCTAAACTACTGCCAGTTGAGCTCCCCATTACTCAAATGACTGGTGACATTTGTCGCTTGAACTTCAAATGTCTTTTTATTTGCTTTTTCATTTAAAGTGTTTCTAATATCAGTTCAAGCTGAGTATTATAGCACTATCACTCCATATACTATGCTGATATTACTGGGCAAAGAATATAATAACAGTCATAGTGCATATTGGCTTTTAGTCGCCTTTTACGACAGGCATGCCTTGCCGCGGGCATATTCTTTCCCCAAACCCGCAGGGGAAAGTAGATAGGGACAACGTCCGGTGTGTTTAACGTGAGTACCTGCCGTCGACGGCCTTATCTCACGGCGCTCAAAAGCACAGCGTATCAATACAATGCGTTGATCAGCGCCCCGAAAATGCTAGGCATTTTTCAGTACCGATTGGTAGTGTGGGATGGACACACTACACACCTTGGTAAGGTTCGAGGCCTATCTAAAACCTCTGCCGTACTTTGGGTCCGGCACCCGGTTGCAATGCAACTCCACATTGAACTGACAAAACGTCAGCTCTTCCCGCATTTGGGTATAAACCACAGCCACCACGATACTCCCCGAAGGGCCAGTCCGCACGAGCAGGTTGGAGCGAACTCCAAGGGCCCCTGCTCCCCGTGGTACCAGAATTAAGTCTCCGGTCAGACCTCGTAGCCGAAACTACTACCAGTTGAGCATCCATACTGCTCTGGACTGGTAACCAGGGGCTAGACCCCATTCACTCCACACAATCACTCATCTTACACACTAAAAGCTAACCCTAACCTTCAGTTAAACGCCTTCGCCGCTTAAATAACTCACGCGCAAACATTCCTAACTGTTCAGTATACTCATTGCTAGAAACTACATTACCTACACATAAACGTCCGTCTGTCCAACTAATCCCCACACCCCCAATATTCCTAATGTCTGAATACATCGGGCATTCTGCAATAACATGCACCCAATCCTCCATACGTGCCCCACACAAACACCCCGAACTATCAGAAAGGTGCCTCCGATACAAAAATGCATTCAGAGGCCCATGCCCCGTTAACAAAAATCCCAGACTCAAACAAAATCTGAAGTCTGGGTTACCCTCAACAAACGTTACATCCCGGATGTATTCATATGTCACCCGACCCTTAGGGCTATTTTCCCAACGGTCCTGCCACCTACGCCTAACCTTTAAATCCAGGAGCCTCTTGCTCTCTAGATAACCCACCCTCTCAACATCAATACCATCTGTCCAATCTGTCCGCAGCATAGAAACACTCAAGCCCCTTCTTAATCTGAATGTAACAGCACGCTGTATAACAATCAGATCAAGAGGGGGTGCACCCAACAACACTTGCATTGCATCCGTCGAAACAGTACGACAAACAGGCAAACATGCAAGCATCATGCAACGTTGCACCGAGAGGAGTTTTCGGCGACCAGAGACCCTCATCGCTGATTCCCACCATACAGCAGCCCCATAAGTGGCACAAGCCACAAACAAGCTACGATATATGGTGCGAACAGCACGGCGTCCAAGGCCCCAATCACTCCTCAAAATGCGTCGCACTTTGCCAACAATTGCCTGCAGCCGCTCACCCACACGCACCAAATGTGGGGTGAAACACATTCTTTCTCCTATAGTCAACCCCAGGTATTTAACTTCCTTCACATACCTGATGTTGACCCCATTCACCTTGACAATCGGTGGACGAACCGGCGACAATCTGCCCTTAAGCAGCATTGTAACCGTTTTGTCCACCGATATGTCAACCCCCACATCTAAACCCCAGCTATTTACAATTTCTAAAAATTGTCCCCCCGACCGTTCTAACTCAGACCGCGATCGACCCTCAACGAGAAGAAGAAGGTCGTCCGCATACGCACAACATTTACAGAGGGGCTCGAGCTGTCCAAGCAGAGAGTCCATCATAAGGTTCCAAATATATGGACCGCAGATGGATCCCTGCGGGCAGCCACGAACCACTCCAATTTCAACACTTCCATTCATACTTACTAGAGAAGCTTTTCTCTCCGAAAAGTAACTCCGCCAAAGAGTAATTTCCGGACAACCAAGCTCCTCCAGCCGCTGCAAAACTCTATCCCACCTTAAATAATCAAACGCTCCCTTGAAGTCAACAAATATGCCAAGGACATATTTGTTGACATTCTCCTTAACAACACTCTGAACATAAAACCAAGCATCTTCTGTACTGCGTCCTTCCCTGAACCCATACTGCCTATCCGACCATATACCCCGCGTTAGCTCCTGAAGCCGTTCCACCATAACTCTTTCCAATACTTTTCCAAGTACTGGAAGAAGACTGATGCCCCGATAAGAGCGAGGATCACTCCTGATCTTATCAGGAGACTTCAGGAGAGGTACAACCCTAGCAATTTTCCACTCGCGTGGAAAATAACCCTCCCACACGCACTTATCATAAATGGCCTCCAAGTATTCCGGAATGAACTTCCACAAGCTTTTACACAGGAGGGACAGGTACCTCCTATGCTTGGGGTACCTGAACCTCCGCCCTGGGAAAGAACGAACCTAATAGAACCCCCGCACACTCTCTCCACGTAGATAACACAGTGTCACCTACGCAAAGAGAGGTGATATCATCTCTCTTACGACCCCTGCAGATCTTATAGATCTGACCCCAGGGGTCATCCCTATTTTCACTAACAAAATTTCTCCATTCATATTCTTTAACCCTAACTAACATATCTTTATATTCCCTAATTTCACAACAAAAATCATACCTAACCTGAGCTAACCTGTCTGAATTGGACCGTCGAGCGCGTTGAAACTTTCGCCTCAATCGCCTGACAGTCCTCCTCTTCAAGGTTAACTCACGCGTCCACCATTTTATTTTCCTAAGCTTAAAACTTTCACACTTCTTAAGTTCCCTATCATTAACAACCCACAATATCTCATAAAGACGAGCAATCTGCTCATCAACCCCCAAGCCCTCAAACTCACTAAGCGGTATTTCCAATACCGCTTCCCTAACACACCGTCCATATTGGTTCAAGTCAATACCAGAGGTACGCCATCGCCGCAACGGACTTACGAACTGTAAAAGGGGGGACTGAGAAGAAACCATAATTTGAATCAAATTATGATCACTCAATCCCCACCCTCCCTTAATTTCCCACCCAACACGAAACACTCTATTTGCTGCCTCGTTCATCAAAGTCACGTCAATGTCACTGACACCCCTAGGCCCATCAAAAGTATACCACTCGCTCGGCTCGTTTAGAATGTGAAGGTTTTTACCCACCACCCATTCACTTAATACCACTCCACGACTGTGGCTTTGATATCCAGACGAATGCCGGGATACCTTACTAAACCACATCGAAGACGTAGCATTCGCGTCCAAGCCAAGTATAAGAGGACTACCACTCGCAAGTAGTAGTACCTTATCCATATAACTCAGATAAGGCTCTAAGGGCTCACCAAATTTACAATAGATACTAGCAACAAGTATTCTACCAAACCCCCCCTCTACAGAAACACATACACCCAGTTGTGAGGAATCCACAACTACACAATCATAGTTGGGATCACTCACAACAATTGCAGCATTAGCCCTAACGTCCAAAAAGACCCTGAAACCACCCGGAAAACCTCGAACCACACCATTGGTGTCGTAGGGCTCCTGGAGTAAGGCAATGCCGCACCCCCCCTCAGTCATATACCCCCCCAACTCGCACATTACGGCATACGACCCCTGACAGTTTAACTGAATAATCCCCCCCATCAGTGTCTGGCGAGGGCGCGCTCAACAATCCCACAATATATCGGGCAGACAGCCGACATCATAAAATGCCCAGCTGGCCTACCCTTGAATGCACAGTTACGGCAATGGATTGCATTGACGCAACTGGCAGCTCTGTGGCCTTCCTGACCGCACCTCCGGCAGACATCTGATTTGGCCCTACACTCAGCGACCCTATGACCAAAACCCATACACCGGAAGCAGCCAGCAATGGGGTTATCCGGTCGCACCCGGAAGGAGAACCACTTGATGTAGCACCTACCTGCCTCCAAGAGGGCGGACATCATTTTGTCCGTACCCTCAAGAACAACATTAGTGCTACCATCAGGAGCCACCTTCCAGGGACGACTGACCATCCTTACTTCCGACTTCTGGGACGCCGAGCTAAATTCTGGAAGGTTCAACCGGAGAAGTTCTTCCATGAATTCCTCATGGGGGATCTCCGTGTAAACCCCCTGAACCACAACCCGAGGACCCAACTTCCGGTTGACACTCACGTCTAACCCCACCTCCCCAAACTTTGCGTTAGTCGCCACTTTTTCCCTCTCAGAAACAGAAGGTGTGCGGATCACCGCTCCACCACCCTTGATAGGCTTCACCTCATGGATCCTCACACCGAGTGAAGGACCCACCTCCTTAACTACCTTTCTAATTACTTCCTTAGAGGAAGTTGCAGGCCCCTTGCTCCTGACCACAACAGACCAGGTTTCAACAGGCTTCGGCGCCACCGGTGCAATCGCCTCCAGTACAGGTGCTGGGGGCGGAGGCATCGGTGCCGATGGAGCCGGCATTGACCTGCTCGGTGGCGAGGAGTGTCCCCCACAGCCTCCTCTAAGGGCATCAACTTGCCCGCGAAGATGGGCATTCTCGGTAATAACCGTCATTAGGAGTGCTTCGTATTTAGAAGCAAGCTCCATCAGCCCCTTCACGGTTTCCATCTCAAACTTTTTGTCTCCAAAGACCAACCCGCTTAGCTCCCCAGTAATCCTCTTAACAGCACCAACATGGCTTACCGCACTACCACCACCAGCAACAGCGCCCTTGGCTAATTCACGGTTGCCACCCTTACTATCCTTCTTATTCACCATGTTGGAACTAACACCTATTTTCTTTCCACCCTCATTAACACGCCCAACACCTTTTCCAGCCTTAACCTCACCACCTTTATCGACACTCATCTTAGCGTCACCCCCCTTCTTAACTGTGTCAGCAGTATCCCCTGTCTCACACGAACTACTGCTTTCACTGGAGTCAGTGAAGCGCACAAAGCCCCCCGATTTCGCCAAAGGTGGTGACCTCAACCTCACCTTTCTGCGCACCGGTGACCCATCAGTAGATGACACTGCACTATCCTCACCGGACGACGCCCCTACAACCATTTTTGCAGGCACAGACCCATCGCTCTCAGCAAGGGACTTAACCTTCCTCCTCCGTGGGGGAGGCATCTTCAACCTAGATCCCCTACCAGGCAGGCTGATCCGCCGGTAAAAAACACTGGCGCAGAAGCCCCTGTTCCGGAAAGATCAAACAGTCGCTCACCAGGCACGTGCGATTGAACGCACTGAAGAAGCTAACTCGCGCGTAAACCCGCTCAATAGCAGTTACCACCCAAACAGTCGATTATCGCGTTATCGCAGGGACACAACTCACACCTCCAGCCAAAGGCGTGGAAGAGGTCACTCAATTAACCGCCGGACAGAACAAAGTCCCCGTAACGGTTGCGAATCGACCGATGTGACGTTGTATCAATCGCACCGTGGGCTAAAAGTCAACCACTATGACCTTAATTCACCCTGGAGTCAGCGCCTCCAATACTAGGACAACCACTAACACCCTAGAAGCAAAACTGGCGAAATCCCCTAGAAAACAGCAGCAACTGAAAACCAGACACTCAACACAGCACTCCTGAATAGGCCACCCAAGCCAAAAACACCACCACGGCACAGTCACTGAGACTACGGACGGGCCCGCCTACAAAACCTAATCTACGAATCTAATCCAAAAAAAAAAAAAAAAAAAAAAAAAAAAAAAAAAAAAAAAATTTAAGTCCACACTCAACTAACCCTACACTCACCCACAAGCAGGCGTTGTAATTGCCTGCTACGAAATTTCCAAAAAAAAGAAAAATTTTTTCCCAAAAACCACTTTGAATAAATCTACCTGCTACCTACAACCAAACAAATGCCCTAAGCAAGCGTTGAAAGGCAAAAGCCTGCTATCCCTAATAAAAAACTAATACCAGCTAGAGTGCTCGTATACACAATTACGTGAACACTGAAAACACCTGCTGTAACTAAAAATCTACTTGCAGTTAGCAGGCGTTGAAATCCTAATAAAAAGTCAAAGCCTACTAACGCGAAAAAAAACTAACATAAGCAAGAGTGCTCGTATACACAATCTCGTGAATACTAGAAAAACACCTGCTGTAATTAAAAGTCTACTTGCAGTTAGCAGGCGTTGAAATTCCGATGAAATATCAAAGCCTACTTATGCAAACAAAAACTAACGCAAGCTAGAGTGCTCGTACACATAATCATATAACACGAAAAACACTTGTTTTATTTAAAAGCTACTCGATAAATTCACAATTTCTCAAACAAAAACTCGTAAATTCATATATATATACTTACATATATATATGGCAAAGCCCACTACGGCAATTTTGTGTGAGTTTTCGAAAAACCACTTCACACTACCAACACATATGCACGTATACACTCTCACTACACCGACTCTACACTGAAAAATTCACAAATACTCACACGACCGAATTAAAAATTCAAATTATGCGCTAGCACGTCTGCTCGCTATGAATGCCTACGAATGAATGAATGAGTAGATAGGGACAACTTTCGTTGTAGATTTACGTGAGTACCTGCCGGCGACGGCCTTACCTCACGGTGTTCAAAACACAACGGATCAATACAATGCGTTGATCAGCGCCCCAAACAAAACGAGCTTATGCAAGTATTTATTTGGATACCAGTGGCAGTGTGTCTGGGTCCACACTACCATCTTGGTATGATTCGAGGCCGACCTAAAACCTCTTCCGTTTTCGGGTACGGCACCCAGTTACTTGTGTAACTTCTTTTTTCGAACTGAAAATTCAGTTCTTCCAGCATTTAGGTTTAAACCACAGCCACCACGATACTCCCCAAAGGGCCGAACCCAATGAGCAGATTGAACAGAAGTCCAAGGGCTTTCTGCTCCCCGTGGTACCGGAAAGTCTCCGGTCAGACTGCGTAGCCTAAACTACTGCCAGTTGAGCTCCCCATTACTCAAATGACTGGTGACATTTGTCGCTTGAACTTCAAATGTCTTTTTATTTGCTTTTTCATTTAAAGTGTTTCTAATATCAGTTCAAGCTGAGTATTATAGCACTATCACTCCATATACTATGCTGATATTACTGGGCAAAGAATATAATAACAGTCATAGTGCATATTGGCTTTTAGTCGCCTTTTACGACAGGCATGCCTTGCCGCGGGCATATTCTTTCCCCAAACCCGCAGGGGAAAGTAGATAGGGACAACGTCCGGTGTGTTTAACGTGAGTACCTGCCGTCGACGGCCTTATCTCACGGCGCTCAAAAGCACAGCGTATCAATACAATGCGTTGATCAGCGCCCCGAAAATGCTAGGCATTTTTCAGTACCGATTGGTAGTGTGGGATGGACACACTACACACCTTGGTAAGGTTCGAGGCCTATCTAAAACCTCTGCCGTACTTTGGGTCCGGCACCCGGTTGCAATGCAACTCCACATTGAACTGACAAAACATCAGCTCTTCCCGCATTTGGGTATAAACCACAACCACCACGATACTCCCCGAAGGGCCAGTCCGCACGAGCAGGTTGGAGCGAACTCCAAGGGCCCCTGCTCCCCGTGGTACCAGAATTAAGTCTCCGGTCAGACCTCGTAGCCGAAACTACTACCAGTTGAGCATCCATACTGCTCTGGACTGGTAACCAGGGGCTAGACCCCATTCACTCCACACAATCACTCATCTTACACACTAAAAGCTAACCCTAACCTTCAGTTAAACGCCTTCGCCGCTTAAATAACTCACGCGCAAACATTCCTAACTGTTCAGTATACTCATTGCTAGAAACTACATTACCTACACATAAACGTCCGTCTGTCCAACTAATCCCCACACCCCCAATATTCCTAATGTCTGAATACATCGGGCATTCTGCAATAACATGCACCCAATCCTCCATACGTGCCCCACACAAACACCCCGAACTATCAGAAAGGTGCCTCCGATACAAAAATGCATTCAGAGGCCCATGCCCCGTTAACAAAAATCCCAGACTCAAACAAAATCTGAAGTCTGGGTTACCCTCAACAAACGTTACATCCCGGATGTATTCATATGTCACCCGACCCTTAGGGCTATTTTCCCAACGGTCCTGCCACCTACGCCTAACCTTTAAATCCAGGAGCCTCTTGCTCTCTAGATAACCCACCCTCTCAACATCAATACCATCTGTCCAATCTGTCCGCAGCATAGAAACACTCAAGCCCCTTCTTAATCTGAATGTAACAGCACGCTGTATAACAATCAGATCAAGAGGGGGTGCACCCAACAACACTTGCATTGCATCCGTCGAAACAGTACGACAAACAGGCAAACATGCAAGCATCATGCAACGTTGCACCGAGAGGAGTTTTCGGCGACCAGAGACCGTCATCGCTGATTCCCACCATACAGCAGCCCCATAAGTGGCACAAGCCACAAACAAGCCACGATATATGGTGCGAACAGCACGGCGTCCAAGGCCCCAATCACTCGTCAAAATGCGTCGCACTTTGCCAACAATTGCCTGCAGCCGCTCACCCACACGCACCAAATGTGGGGTGAAACACATTCTTTCTCCTATAGTCAACCCCAGGTATTTAACTTCCTTCACATACCTGATGTTGACCCCATTCACCTTGACAATCGGTGGACGAACCGGCGACAATCTGCCCTTAAGAAGCATTGTAACCGTTTTGTCCACCGATATGTCAACCCCCACATCTAAACCCCAGCTATTTACAATTTCTAAAAATTGTCCCCCCGACCGTTCTAACTCAGACCGCGATCGACCCTCAACGAGAAGAAGAAGGTCGTCCGCATACGCACAACATTTACAGAGGGGCTCGAGCTGTCCAAGCAGAGAGTCCATCATAAGGTTCCAAATATATGGACCGCAGATGGATCCCTGCGGGCAGCCACGAACCACTCCAATTTCAACACTTCCATTCATACTTACTAGAGAAGCTTTTCTCTCCGAAAAGTAACTCCGCCAAAGAGTAATTTCCGGACAGCCAAGCTCCTCCAGCCGCTGCAAAACTCTATCCCACCTTAAATAATCAAACGCTCCCTTGAAGTCAACAAATATGCCAAGGACATATTTGTTGACATTCTCCTTAACAACACTCTGAACATAAAACCAAGCATCTTCTGTACTGCGTCCTTCCCTGAACCCATACTGCCTATCCGACCATATACCCCGCGTTAGCTCCTGAAGCCGTTCTACCATAACTCTTTCCAATACTTTTCCAAGTACTGGAAGAAGACTGATGCCCCGGTAAGAGCGAGGATCACTCCTGATCTTATCAGGAGACTTCAGGAGAGGCACAACCCTAGCAATTTTCCACTCGCGTGGAAAATAACCCTCCCACACGCACTTATCATAAATGGCCTCCAAGTATTCCGGAATGAACTTCCACAAGCTTTTACACATCTCTCCGTTCAAACCATTAAACCTGGGGACCGTTTAGACCTGACCAGGCCAAAGGCATACCCCAACTCCCCATCATCTAATGGAGGGACAGGTACCTCCTGTGCTTGGGGTACCTGAACCTCCGCCCTGGGAAAGAACGCACCTAATAGAACCCCCGCACACTCTCTCCACGTAGATAACACAGTGTCACCTACGCAAAGAGAGGTGATATCATCTCTCTTACGACCCCTGCAGATCTTATAGATCTGACCCCAGGGGTCATCCCTATTTTCACTAACAAAATTTCTCCATTCATATTCTTTAACCCTAACTAACATATCTTTATATTCCCTAATTTCACAACAAAAATCATACCTAACCTGAGCTAACCTGTCTGAATTGGACCGTCGAGCGCGTTGAAACTTTCGCCTCAATCGCCTGACAGTCCTCCTCTTCAAGGTTAACTCACGCGTCCACCATTTTATTTTCCTAAGCTTAAAACTTTCACACTTCTTAAGTTCCCTATCATTAACAACCCACAATATCTCATAAAGACGAGCAATCTGCTCATCAACCCCCAAGCCCTCAAACTCACTAAGCGGTATTTCCAATACCGCTTCCCTAACACACCGTCCATATTGGTTCAAGTCAATACCAGAGGTACGCCATCGCCGCAACGGACTTACGAACTGTAAAAGGGGGGACTGAGAAGAAACCATAATTTGAATCAAATTATGATCACTCAATCCCCACCCTCCCTTAATTTCCCACCCAACACGAAACACTCTATTTGCTGCCTCGTTCATCAAAGTCACGTCAATGTCACTGACACCCCTAGGCCCATCAAAAGTATACCACTCGCTCGGCTCGTTTAGAATGTGAAGGTTTTTACCCACCACCCATTCACTGAATACCACTCCACGACTGTGGCTTTGATATCCAGACGAATGCCGGGATACCTTACTAAACCACATCGAAGACGTAGCATTCGCGTCCAAGCCAAGTATAAGAGGACTACCACTCGCAAGTAGTAGTACCTTATCCATATAACTCAGATAAGGCTCTAAGGGCTCACCAAATTTACAATAGATACTAGCAACAAGTATTCTACCAAACCCCCCCTCTACAGAAACACATACACCCAGTTGTGAGGAATCCACAACTACACAATCATAGTTGGGATCACTCACAACAATTGCAGCATTAGCCCTAACGTCCAAAAAGACCCTGAAACCACCCGGAAAACCTCGAACCACACCATTGGTGGCGTAGGGCTCCTGGAGTAAGGCAATGCCGCACCCCCCCTCAGTCATATACCCCCCCAACTCGCACATTACGGGATACGACCCCTGACAGTTTAACTGAATAATCCCCCCCATCAGTGTCTGGCGAGGGCGCGCTCAACAATCCCACAATATATCGGGCAGACAGCCGACATCATAAAATGCCCAGCTGGCCTACCCTTGAATGCACAGTTACGGCAATGGATTGCATTGACGCAACTGGCAGCTCTGTGGCCTTCCTGACCGCACCTCCGGCAGACATCTGATTTGGCCCTACACTCAGCGACCCTATGACCAAAACCCATACACCGGAAGCAGCCAGCAATGGGGTTATCCGGTCGCACCCGGAAGGAGAACCACTTGATGTAGCACCTACCTGCCTCCAAGAGGGCGGACATCATTTTGTCCGTACCCTCAAGAACAACATTAGTGCTACCATCAGGAGCCACCTTCCAGGGACGACTGACCATCCTTACTTCCGACTTCTGGGACGCCGAGCTAAATCCTGGAAGGTTCAACCGGAGAAGTTCTTCCATGAATTCCTCATGGGGGATCTCCGTGTAAACCCCCTGAACCACAACCCGAGGACCCAACTTCCGGTTGACACTCACGTCTAACCCCACCTCCCCAAACTTTGCGTTAGTCGCCACTTTTTCCCTCTCAGAAACAGAAGGTGTGCGGATCACCGCTCCACCACCCTTGATAGGCTTCACCTCATGGATCCTCACACCGAGTGAAGGACCCACCTCCTTAACTACCTTTCTAATTACTTCCTTAGAGGAAGTTGCAGGCCCCTTGCTCCTGACCACAACAGACCAGGTTTCAACAGGCTTCGGCGCCACCGGTGCAATCGCCTCCAGTACAGGTGCTGGGGGCGGAGGCAACGGTGCCGATGGAGCCGGCATTGACCTGCTCGGTGGCGAGGAGTGTCCCCCTCAGCCTCCTCTAAGGGCATCAACTTGACCGCGAAGATGGGCATTCTCGGTAATAACCGTCATTAGGAGTGCTTCGTATTTAGAAGCAAGCTCCATCAGCCCCTTCACGGTTTCCATCTCAAACTTTTTGTCTCCAAAGACCAACCCGCTTAGCTCCCCAGTAATCCTCTTAACAGCACCAACATGGCTTACCGCACTACCACAACCAGCAACAGCGCCCTTGGCTAATTCACGGTTGCCACCCTTACTATCCTTCTTATTCACCATGTTGGAACTAACACCTATTTTCTTTCCACCCTCATTAACACGCCCAACACCTTTTCCAGCCTTAACCTCACCACCTTTATCGACACTCATCTTAGCGTCACCCCCCTTCTTAACTGTGTCAGCAGTATCCCCTGTCTCACACGAACTACTGCTTTCACTGGAGTCAGTGAAGCGCACAAAGCCCCCCGATTTCGCCAAAGGTGGTGACCTCAACCTCACCTTTCTGCGCACCGGTGACCCATCAGTAGATGACACTGCACTATCCTCACCGGATGACGCCCCTACAACCATTTTTGCAGGCACAGACCCATCGCTCTCAGCAAGGGACTTAACCTTCCTCCTCCGTGGGGGAGGCATCTTCAACCTAGATCCCCTACCAGGCAGGCTGATCCGCCGGTAAAAAACATTGGCGCAGAAGCCCCTGTTCCGGAAAGATCAAACAGTCGCTTACCAGGCACGTGCGATTGAACGCACTGAAGAAGCTAACTCGCGCGTAAACCCGCTCAATAGCAGTTACCACCCAAACAGTCGATTATCGCGTTATCGCAGGGACACAACTCACACCTCCAGCCAAAGGCGTGGAAGAGGTCACTCAATTAACCGCCGGACAGAACAAAGTCCCCGTAACGGTTGCGAATCGACCGATGTGACGTTGTATCAATCGCACCGTGGGCTAAAAGTCAACCACTATGACCTTAATTCACCCTGGAGTCAGCGCCTCCAATACTAGGACAACCACTAACACCCTAGAAGCAAAACTGGCGAAATCCCCTAGAAAACAGCAGCAACTGAAAACCAGACACTCAACACAGCACTCCTGAATAGGCAACCCAAGCCAAAAACACCACCACGGCACAGTCACTGAGCCTACGGACGGGCCCACCTACAAAACCTGCTGTACCCTAATCTACAAATCTAATCCAGCAAAAAAAAAAAAAAAAACAAAAAAAGGTTTTACAACTATCCCACACCCTAACACACCCACTTGCACAAACGCAGGCGTTGTAAGCGCCAACTACAAAATTTACAAAAATTTACAAAAATTTCTCAAAAAACCACTGTACACAAATCTACTTGCAAGCTAAAATAAAATTTTCACTCAAGTAGGCGTTGTATTCGTATTCAAAGCCAACTGAGTAATTTTGAAAAAATTCCCCAACAAAACCACTGTGCGCAAATCTACCTGCAAGCTAAAAATAAAATTTTTACTCAAGTAGGCGTTGTAATCATATACAAAGCCTACTACACTATGCAAAAAGGCTCTAGTATATAAAGTACCTGAGCACCAAAAAACTACTCTTCAATACACTACTACACCAGTAGGCGTAGCAAATATGTATCGAAGTACCAAAGCCTACTAAGACAAGTTAAAAGGCACAAAGCCCAAAGTGCTTGTACACACAAGCAAACAAACACGAAAAACACTTGTTTTATTTAAAAGCTACTCGATAAATTCACAATTTCTCAAACAAAAACTCGTAAATTCATATATATATACTTACATATATATATGGCAAAGCCCACTACGGCAATTTTGTGTGAGTTTTCGAAAAACCACTTCACACTACCAACACATATGCACGTATACACTCTCACTACACCGACTCTACACTGAAAAATTCACAAATACTCACACGACCGAATTAAAAATTCAAATTATGCGCTAGCACGTCTGCTCGCTATGAATGCCTACGAATGAATGAGTAGATAGGGACAACTTTCGTTGTAGATTTACGTGAGTACCTGCCGGCGACGGCCTTACCTCACGGTGTTCAAAACACAACGGATCAATACAATGCGTTGATCAGCGCCCCAAACAAAACAAGCTTATGCAAGTATTTATTTGGATACCAGTGGCAGTGTGTCTGGGTCGACACTACCATCTTGGTATGATTCGAGGCCGACCTAAAACCTCTTCCGTTTTCGGGTACGGCACCCAGTTACTTGTGTAACTTCTTTTTTCGAACTGAAAATTCAGTTCTTCCAGCATTTAGGTTTAAACCACAGCCACCACGATACTCCCCAAAGGGCCGAACCCAATGAGCAGATTGAACAGAAGTCCAAGGGCTTTCTGCTCCCCGTGGTACCGGAAAGTCTCCGGTCAGACTGCGTAGCCTAAACTACTGCCAGTTGAGCTCCCCATTACTCAAATGACTGGTGACATTTGTCGCTTGAACTTCAAATGTCTTTTTATTTGCTTTTTCATTTAAAGTGTTTCTAATATCAGTTCAAGCTGAGTATTATAGCACTATCACTCCATATACTATGCTGATATTACTGGGCAAAGAATATAATAACAGTCATAGTGCATATTGGCTTTTAGTCGCCTTTTACGACAGGCATGCCTTGCCGCGGGCATATTCTTTCCCCAAACCCGCAGGGGAAAGTAGATAGGGACAACGTCCGGTGTGTTTAACGTGAGTACCTGCCGTCGACGGCCTTATCTCACGGCGCTCAAAAGCACAGCGTATCAATACAATGCGTTGATCAGCGCCCCGAAAATGCTAGGCATTTTTCAGTACCGATTGGTAGTGTGGGATGGACACACTACACACCTTGGTAAGGTTCGAGGCCTATCTAAAACCTCTGCCGTACTTTGGGTCCGGCACCCGGTTGCAATGCAACTCCACATTGAACTGACAAAACGTCAGCTCTTCCCGCATTTGGGTATAAACCACAGCCACCACGATACTCCCCGAAGGGCCAGTCCGCACGAGCAGGTTGGAGCGAACTCCAAGGGCCCCTGCTCCCCGTGGTACCAGAATTAAGTCTCCGGTCAGACCTCGTAGCCGAAACTACTACCAGTTGAGCATCCATACTGCTCTGGACTGGTAACCAGGGGCTAGACCCCATTCACTCCACACAATCACTCATCTTACACACTAAAAGCTAACCCTAACCTTCAGTTAAACGCCTTCGCCGCTTAAATAACTCACGCGCAAACATTCCTAACTGTTCAGTATACTCATTGCTAGAAACTACATTACCTACACATAAACGTCCGTCTGTCCAACTAATCCCCACACCCCCAATATTCCTAATGTCTGAATACATCGGGCATTCTGCAATAACATGCACCCAATCCTCCATACGTGCCCCACACAAACACCCCGAACTATCAGAAAGGTGCCTCCGATACAAAAATGCATTCAGAGGCCCATGCCCCGTTAACAAAAATCCCAGACTCAAACAAAATCTGAAGTCTGGGTTACCCTCAACAAACGTTACATCCCGGATGTATTCATATGTCACCCGACCCTTAGGGCTATTTTCCCAACGGTCCTGCCACCTACGCCTAACCTTTAAATCCAGGAGCCTCTTGCTCTCTAGATAACCCACCCTCTCAACATCAATACCATCTGTCCAATCTGTCCGCAGCACTCAAGCCCCTTCTTAATCTGAATGTAACAGCACGCTGTATAACAATCAGATCAAGAGGGGGTGCACCCAACAACACTTGCATTGCATCCGTCGAAACAGTACGACAAACAGGCAAACATGCAAGCATCATGCAACGTTGCACCGAGAGGAGTTTTCGGCGACCAGAGACCGTCATCGCTGATTCCCACCATACAGCAGCCCCATAAGTGGCACAAGCCACAAACAAGCCACGATATATGGTGCGAACAGCACGGCGTCCAAGGCCCCAATCACTCCTCAAAATGCGTCGCACTTTGCCAACAATTGCCTGCAGCCGCTCACCCACACGCACCAAATGTGGGGTGAAACACATTCTTTCTCCTATAGTCAACCCCAGGTATTTAACTTCCTTCACATACCTGATGTTGACCCCATTCACCTTGACAATCGGTGGACGAACCGGCGACAATCTGCCCTTAAGCAGCATTGTAACCGTTTTGTCCACCGATATGTCAACCCCCACATCTAAACCCCAGCTATTTACAATTTCTAAAAATTGTCCCCCCGACCGTTCTAACTCAGACCGCGATCGACCCTCAACGAGAAGAAGAAGGTCGTCCGCATACGCACAACATTTACCGAGGGGCTCGAGCTGTCCAAGCAGAGAGTCCATCATAAGGTTCCAAATATATGGACCGCAGATGGATCCCTGCGGGCAGCCACGAACCACTCCAATTTCAACACTTCCATTCA
This sequence comes from Bactrocera oleae, assembly GCF_042242935.1. Lineage (NCBI taxonomy): Eukaryota > Metazoa > Arthropoda > Insecta > Diptera > Tephritidae > Bactrocera > Bactrocera oleae. The sequence goes on along the minus strand of NW_027212752.1, from coordinate 1,290,371 downwards.
TACTTACTAGAGAAGCTTTTCTCTCCGAAAAGTAACTTCGCCAAAGAGTAATTTCCGGACAGCCAAGCTCCTCCAGCCGCTGCAAAACTCTATCCCACCTTAAATAATCAAACGCTCCCTTGAAGTCAACAAATATGCCAAGGACATATTTGTTGACATTCTCCTTAACAACACTCTGAACATAAAACCAAGCATCTTCTGTACTGCGTCCTTCCCTGAACCCATACTGCCTATCCGACCATATACCCCGCGTTAGCTCCTGAAGCCGTTCCACCATAACTCTTTCCAATACTTTTCCAAGTACTGGAAGAAGACTGATGCCCCGATAAGAGCGAGGATCACTCCTGATCTTATCAGGAGACTTCAGGAGAGGTACAACCCTAGCAATTTTCCACTCGCGTGGAAAATAACCCTCCCACACGCACTTATCATAAATGGCCTCCAAGTATTCCGGAATGAACTTCCACAAGCTTTTACACATCTCTCCGTTCAAACCATCAAAACCTGGGGACCGTTTAGACCTGACCAGGCCAAAGGCATACCCCAACTCCCCATCATCTAATGGAGGGACAGGTACCTCCTGTGCTTGGGGTACCTGAACCTCCGCCCTGGGAAAGAACGCACCTAATAGAACCCCCGCACACTCTCTCCACGTAGATAACACAGTGTCACCTACGCAAAGAGAGGTGATATCATCTCTCTTACGACCCCTGCAGATCATAGATCTGACCCCAGGGGTCATCCCTATTTTCACTAACAAAATTTCTCCATTCATATTCTTTAACCCTAACTAACATATCTTTATATTCCCTAATTTCACAACAAAAATCATACCTAACCTGAGCTAACCTGTCTGAATTGGACCGTCGAGCGCGTTGAAACTTTCGCCTCAATCGCCTGACAGTCCTCCTCTTCAAGGTTAACTCACGCGTCCACCATTTTATTTTCCTAAGCTTAAAACTTTCACACTTCTTAAGTTCCCTATCATTAACAACCCACAATATCTCATAAAGACGAGCAATCTGCTCATCAACCCCCAAGCCCTCAAACTCACTAAGCGGTATTTCCAATACCGCTTCCCTAACACACCGTCCATATTGGTTCAAGTCAATACCAGAGGTACGCCATCGCCGCAACGGACTTACGAACTGTAAAAGGGGGGACTGAGAAGAAACCATAATTTGAATCAAATTATGATCACTCAATCCCCACCCTCCCTTAATTTCCCACCCAACACGAAACACTCTATTTGCTGCCTCGTTCATCAAAGTCACGTCAATGTCACTGACACCCCTAGGCCCATCAAAAGTATACCACTCGCTCGGCTCGTTTAGAATGTGAAGGTTTTTACCCACCACCCATTCACTGAATACCACTCCACGACTGTGGCTTTGATATCCAGACGAATGCCGGGATACCTTACTAAACCACATCGAAGACGTAGCATTCGCGTCCAAGCCAAGTATAAGAGGACTACCACTCGCAAGTAGTAGTACCTTATCCATATAACTCAGATAAGGCTCTAAGGGCTCACCAAATTTACAATAGATACTAGCAACAAGTATTCTACCAAACCCCCCCTCTACAGAAACACATACACCCAGTTGTGAGGAATCCACAACTACACAATCATAGTTGGGATCACTCACAACAATTGCAGCATTAGCCCTAACGTCCAAAAAGACCCTGAAACCACCCGGAAAACCTCGAACCACACCATTGGTGGCGTAGGGCTCCTGGAGTAAGGCAATGCCGCACCCCCCCTCAGTCATATACCCCCCCAACTCGCACATTACGGCATACGACCCCTGACAGTTTAACTGAATAATCCCCCCCATCAGTGTCTGGCGAGGGCGCGCTCAACAATCCCACAATATATCGGGCAGACAGCCGACATCATAAAATGCCCAGCTGGCCTACCCTTGAATGCACAGTTACGGCAATGGATTGCATTGACGCAACTGGCAGCTCTGTGGCCTTCCTGACCGCACCTCCGGCAGACATCTGATTTGGCCCTACACTCAGCGACCCTATGACCAAAACCCATACACCGGAAGCAGCCAGCAATGGGGTTATCCGGTCGCACCCGGAAGGAGAACCACTTGATGTAGCACCTACCTGCCTCCAAGAGGGCGGACATCATTTTGTCCGTACCCTCAAGAACAACATTAGTGCTACCATCAGGAGCCACCTTCCAGGGACGACTGACCATCCTTACTTCCGACTTCTGGGACGCCGAGCTAAATTCTGGAAGGTTCAACCGGAGAAGTTCTTCCATGAATTCCTCATGGGGGATCTCCGTGTAAACCCCCTGAACCACAACCCGAGGACCCAACTTCCGGTTGACACTCACGTCTAACCCCACCTCCCCAAACTTTGCGTTAGTCGCCACTTTTTCCCTCTCAGAAACAGAAGGTGTGCGGATCACCGCTCCACCACCCTTGATAGGCTTCACCTCATGGATCCTCACACCGAGTGAAGGACCCACCTCCTTAACTACCTTTCTAATTACTTCCTTAGAGGAAGTTGCAGGCCCCTTGCTCCTGACCACAACAGACCAGGTTTCAACAGGCTTCGGCGCCACCGGTGCAATCGCCTCCAGTACAGGTGCTGGGGGCGGAGGCATCGGTGCCGATGGAGCCGGCATTGACCTGCTCGGTGGCGAGGAGTGTCCCCCACAGCCTCCTCTAAGGGCATCAACTTGCCCGCGAAGATGGGCATTCTCGGTAATAACCGTCATTAGGAGTGCTTCGTATTTAGAAGCAAGCTCCATCAGCCCCTTCACGGTTTCCATCTCAAACTTTTTGTCTCCAAAGACCAACCCGCTTAGCTCCCCAGTAATCCTCTTAACAGCACCAACATGGCTTACCGCACTACCACCACCAGCAACAGCGCCCTTGGCTAATTCACGGTTGCGACCCTTACTATCCTTCTTATTCACCATGTTGGAACTAACACCTATTTTCTTTCCACCCTCACTAACACGCCCAACACCTTTTCCAGCCTTAACCTCACCACCTTTATCGACACTCATCTTAGCGTCACCCCCCTTCTTAACTGTGTCAGCAGTATCCCCTGTCTCAGACGAACTACTGCTTTCACTGGAGTCAGTGAAGCGCACAAAGCCCCCCGATTTCGCCAAAGGTGGTGACCTCAACCTCACCTTTCTGCGCACCGGTGACCCATCAGTAGATGACACTGCACTATCCTCACCGGACGACGCCCCTACAACCATTTTTGCAGGCACAGACCCATCGCTCTCAGCAAGGGACTTAACCTTCCTCCTCCGTGGGGGAGGCATCTTCAACCTAGATCCCCTACCAGGCAGGCTGATCCGCCGGTAAAAAACACTGGCGCAGAAGCCCCTGTTCCAGAAAGATCAAACAGTCGCTAACCAGGCACGTGCGATTGAACACACTGAAGAAGCTAACTCGCGCGTAAACCCGCTCAATAGCAGTTACCACCCAAACAGTCGATTATCGCGTTATCGCAGGGACACAACTCACACCTCCAGCCAAAGGCGTGGAAGAGGTCACTCAATTAACCGCCGGACAGAACAAAGTCCCCGTAACGGTTGCGAATCGACCGATGTGACGTTGTATCAATCGCACCGTGGGCTAAAAGTCAACCACTATGACCTTAATTCACCCTGGAGTCAGCGCCTCCAATACTAGGACAACCACTAACACCCTAGAAGCAAAACTGGCGAAATCCCCTAGAAAACAGCAGCAACTGAAAACCAGACACTCAACACAGCACTCCTGAATAGGCCACCCAAGCCAAAAACACCACCACGGCACAGTCACTGAGACTACGGACGGGCCCGCCTACAAAACCTAATCTACGAATCTAATCCAGAAAAAAAAAAAAAAAAAAAAAAAATTTTTTTACAACTATCCCACACCCTAACACACCCACTTGCACAAACGCAGGCGTTGTAAGCGCCAACTACAAAATTTACAAAAATTTACAAAAATTTCTCAAAAAACCACTGTACACAAATCTACTTGCAAGCTAAAATAAAATTTTCACTCAAGTAGGCGTTGTATTCGTATTCAAAGCCAACTGAGTAATTTTGAAAAAATTCCCCAACAAAACCACTGTGCGCAAATCTACCTGCAAGCTAAAAATAAAATTTTTACTCAAGTAGGCGTTGTAATCGTATACAAAGCCTACTACACTATACAAAAAGGCTCTAGTATATAAAGTACCTGAGCACCAAAAAACTACTCTTCAATACACTACTACACCAGTAGGCGTAGCAAATATGTATCGAAGTACCAAAGCCTACTAAGGCAAGTTAAAAGGCACAAAGCCCAAAGTGCTTGTACACACAAGCAAACAAACACGAAAAACACTTGTTTTATTTAAAAGCTACTCGATAAATTCACAATTTCTCAAACAAAAACTCGTAAATTCATATATATATACTTACATATATATATGGCAAAGCCCACTACGGCAATTTTGTGTGAGTTTTCGAAAAACCACTTCACACTACCAACACATATGCACGTATACACTCTCACTACACCGACTCTACACTGAAAAATTCACAAATACTCACACGACCGAATTAAAAATTCAAATTATGCGCTAGCACGTCTGCTCGCTATGAATGCCTACGAATGAATGAGTAGATAGGGACAACTTTCGTTGTAGATTTACGTGAGTACCTGCCGGCGACGGCCTTACCTCACGGTGTTCAAAACACAACGGATCAATACACACAACACATTAATATTTTATTTTATTTAAAAACCATCCTTTTACACATATATTTTATGAGTAAATATTAGAATAGCTCACAAATAAAACTAAAATATTGTTTAATAATTATTTCTACAATATGTTAGTATAGAATAATAGATTTTTATTTTTTTGTATAAAACAAAATCTATTTCTATTTAAACTAACTGTAGGAAACCAGGAATAAAAAACGCTCATTATATACAATATGTTAGTACAGAATTTAGAGTTTTGTATAAAACAAAATCTATTTCTATTTAAACTAACTGTATAAAAACCAGGAATAAAAAACGCTCATAATATACAATATGTTAGTACAGAATATAGAGTTTTGTATAAAACAAAATCTATTTCTATTTAAACTAACTGTATAAAAACCAGGAATAAAAAACGCTCATTATATACAATATGTTAGTACAGAATATAGAGTTTTGTATAAAACAAAATCTATTTCTATTTAAACTAACTGTATAAAAACCAGGAATAAAAAACGCTCATTATATACAATATGTTAGTACAGAATATAGAGTTTTGTATAAAACAAAATCTATTTCTATTTAAACTAACTGTATAAAAACCAGGAATAAAAAACGCTCATTATATACAATATGTTAGTACAGAATATAGAGTTTTGTATAAAACAAAATCTATTTCTATTTAAACTAACTGTATAAAAACCAGGAATAAAAAACGCTCATTATATACAATATGTTAGTACAGAATATAGAGTTTTGTATAAAACAAAATCTATTTCTATTTAAACTAACTGTATAAAAACCAGGAATAAAAAAACGCTCATTATATACAATATGTTAGTACAGAATATAGAGTTTTGTATAAAACAAAATCTATTTCTATTTAAACTAACTGTATAAAAACCAGGAATAAAAAGGCACACAAAATCAACTTTCATTTTCATATTTACTTAAAAATACATATAAAGTAAAAAATATTTCCATATAAATACTAAGTAAATAAAGTCATACAAGTATGAAAATTTTCATACAAGTACTAAATACATAAATCATATAAGTATAGTAATATTCATACTTATAAGTATTTAAAAACAACTTCTTACTAATAAACTAACATAAGGAATTCAAATATATAAAAGTATAATACATTTCCTAGCAGTAAAAAATTTTCACATAAGTACTAAATTTAAATTTTTAACTTGTATGACTTCATATTTAATACTTATATGAAAATTTATTACTTCATAGACTTTATACATTTAATACTTATATGAAAATTTATTACTTCATAGACTTTATACATTTAATACTTATATGAAAATTCATTACTTCATAGACTTTATATTTTTTATACTTATATAAAAATTTATTACTTCATAGACTTTATATTTTACTTCATAGACTTTATACATTTAATACTTATATGAAAATTTATTACTTCATAGACTTTATATATTTACTACTTATATGAAAATTTATTACTTCATAGACTTTATACATTTAGTACTTATATGAAAATTTATTACTTCATAGACTTTATACAATTAATACTTATATGAAAATTTATTACTTCATAGACTTTATACAATTAATACTTATATGAAAATTTATTACTTCATAGACTTTATACAATTAATACTTTTATGAAAATTTATTACTTCATAGACTTTATACAATTAATACTTATATGAAAATTTATTACTTCATAGACTTTATACATTTAATACTTATATGAAAATTCATTACTTCATAGACTTTATATTTTTTATACTTATATAAAAATTTATTACTTCATAGACTTTATATTTTACTTCATAGACTTTATACATTTAATACTTATATGAAAATTTATTACTTCATAGACTTTATATATTTACTACTTATATGAAAATTTATTACTTCATAGACTTTATACATTTAGTACTTATATGAAAATTTATTACTTCATAGACTTTATACAATTAATACTTATATGAAAATTTATTACTTCATAGACTTTATACAATTAATACTTATATGAAAATTTATTACTTCATAGACTTTATACAATTAATACTTATATGAAAATTTATTACTTCATAGACTTTATACATTTAATACTTATATGAAAATTTATTACTTCATAGACTTTATATATTTACTACTTATATGAAAATTTATTACTTCATAGACTTTATACAATTAATACTTATATGAAAATTTATTACTTCATAGACTTTATATTTTTTATACTTATATAAAAATTTATTACTTCATAGACTTTATATTTTACTTCATAGACTTTATACATTTAATACTTATATGAAAATTTATTACTTCATAGACTTTATATATTTACTACTTATATGAAAATTTATTACTTCATAGACTTTATACATTTAGTACTTATATGAAAATTTATTACTTCATAGACTTTATACAATTAATACTTATATGAAAATTTATTACTTCATAGACTTTATACAATTAATATTTATATGAAAATTTATTACTTCATAGACTTTATACAATTAATACTATAAGAAAATTTATTACATCATAGACTTTATACAATTAATACTTATATGAAAATTTATTACTTCGTAGACTTTATACAATTAATACTTATATGAAAATTCACTACTTCTTCATTTAATATTGCAAGCAAAGTATTTTGGTTAACATTTTTATTTTCATGTTATTAAAACACTTGATATACTATTATACCATATTGTATAATATGATTTTAATTCAATTACTTTATTACTTTGGTATATTAAATGATAGTCGTTTGATAACAATCCCAACACTTACCTTATTTTCAATAAATATTGAAAACAAAGTTTTATGCGTTCAAATTTTTATTTTCATGTTATGATTCTCTCAAACACTCATTAATATACCATATTGTATAATATGCTTTTATTTCAATTACTTTATTACTTTTGGTATAATAAATGATAGTCGTTTGATAACAATCCCAACACTTACCTTATTTTCAATAAATATTGAAAACAAAGTTTTATACGTTCAAATTTTTATTTTCATGTTATGATTCTCTCAAACACTCATTAATATACCATATTGTATAATATGCTTTAATTTCAATTACTTTATTACTTTTGGTATATTAAATGATAGTCGTTTGATAACAATCCCAACACTTACCTTATTTTCAATAAATATTGAAAACAAAGTTTTATGCGTTCAAATTTTTATTTTCATGTTATGATTCTCTCAAACACTCATTAATATACCATATTGTATAATATGCTTTAATTTCAATTACTTTTGGTATATTAAATGATAGTCGTTTGATAACAATCCCAACACTTACCTTATTTTCAATAAATAGTGAAAACAAAGTTTTATGCGTTCAAATTTTTATTTTCATGTTATGATTCTCTCAAACACTCATTAATATACCATATTGTATAATATGCTTTAATTTCAATTACTTTATTACTTTTGGTATATTAAATGATAGTCGTTTGATAACAATCCCAACACTTACCTTATTTTCAATAAATATTGAAAACAAAGTTTTATTCCTTAAAAATTTTTCATTTCATGTTATGATTCTCTCAAACACTCATTAATATACCATATTGTATAATATGCTTTAATTTCAATTACTTTATTACTTTTGGTATATTAAATGATAGTCGTTTGATAACAATCCCAACACTTACCTTATTTTCAATAAATATTGAAAACAAAGTTTTATGCGTTCAAATTTTTATTTTCATGTTATGATTCTCTCAAACACTCATTTATATAATATACCATTGTATGTTTTTGATTCTTATACTTTTATTTTTGGTATATTAAATTAAATGATACTTGTTAGATAGAAATCATATTTCATTTTCGTTTCTTCTTTTATTATAATATAAATGAAGATTCTTTTATACTCTCTTACAAAACAATTATATAAATTTAATTTATAATATTTGTATATAATTTACATAAATAAATATTTAATATTATATATTCTTATATATATACATATATATATAAAATACTTTATCTAATTTAATAATTAAATTAGATTTTTCTTTTATATATTACATATATATAAACACAAATAAATAAAATTTATATATATTTATAAACAGTATGATCGAATCATCAAGCAAAGGATAAGCTTCAGTGGATCGCAGTATGGCAGCTGCTCTACCACTTACAACACCTTGCCCGTTACCAAAGTCGTTTACAATTGATTCTAGGCATTGACATTTTATTAAATAATGTTTTAATAAGTAACTAGCGCGTCATACAGGTGATATTTAATCCTCCCGTATTTGCTATGTTACAAATAACATTGGCATCACATATATCCATTGTCGTTTATAAATAAAATTTATAAACTTTAAATGGTTTAGAGAAGCCATACAATGCAATTGCCCCATATTTATCATTGCAGTCCAGCACGGATACGACCTTAGAGGCGTTCAGGCATAATCCAACGGACGTAGCATCATACCACTGTTCGCTCGAACAAGTATTGTACCATTGGTCCGTACCTGCGTTTCCTCTCGTACTACGCAGGAATGCTGTCGCAATAACAATTGTCATTAGTAGGGTAAAACTAACCTGTCTTACGACGGTCTAAACCCAGCTCACGTTCCCTTGAATGGGTGAACAATCCAACGCTTGGTGAATTTTGCTTCACAATGATAGGAAGAGCCGACATCGAAGGATCAAAAAGCGACGTCGCTATGAACGCTTGGCCGCCACAAGCCAGTTATCCCTGTGATAACTTTTCTGACACCTCTTGTTAAAAACTCTTTAAACCAAAAGGATCGATAGGCCGAGCTTTTGCTGTCTCTGTGTGTACTGAACACCGAGATCAAGTCAGCATTTGCCCTTTTGCTCTATGTGTGGTTTCTGTCCGCACTGAGCTGGCCTTGGGACACCTCCGTTATTATTTGAGAGATGTACCAGCAATGTCCTTGAATTGGATCATACCTGAGTGTTGGAGTTATACCAAATTTTAATTATAATAATAACACCGAAGTGCTACCATTTCATTAAAAAAAGTTTACAATTATATAACAAACTCGTGGTACTTTGATCAAGAAGCTTGCATCAAAACCCAATACCATAAGATATATAAATATACCCATATGTTGGCTAAGCAATGATACACGTTCCACTTAATCAAGTAAGTAAGGAAACAATAAGAGTAGTGGTATTTCATTGTTGATATATAACCGAAATTATATATCTCCCACTTATGCTACACCTCTTATGTCTCCTTACACTCAACAAGCTCAACAGGGTCTTCTTTCCCCGCGAATTATTCCAAGCCCGTTCCCTTGGCTGTGGTTTCGCTAGATAGTAGATAGGGACAACGTCCGGTGTGTTTAACGTGAGTACCTGCCGTCGACGGCCTTATCTCACGGCGCTCAAAAGCACAGCGTATCAATACAATGCGTTGATCAGCGCCCCAAAAATGCTAGGCATTTTTCAGTACCGATTGGTAGTGTGGGATGGACACACTACACACCTTGGTACTTTGGGTCCGGCACCCGGTTGCAATGCAACTCCACATTGAACTGACAAAACGTCAGCTCTTCCCGCATTTGGGTATAAACCACAGCCACCACGATACTCCCCGAAGGGCCAGTCCGCACGAGCAGGTTGGAGCGAACTCCAAGGGCCCCTGCTCCCCGTGGTACCAGAATTAAGTCTCCGGTCCGACCTCGTAGCCGAAACTACTACCAGTTGAGCATCCATACTGCTCTGGACTGGTAACCAGGGGCTAGACCCCATTCACTCCACACAATCACTCATCTTACACACTAAAAGCTAACCCTAACCTTTAGTTAAACGCCTTCGCCGCTTACATAACTCACGCGCAAACATTCCTAACTGTTCAGTATACTCATTGCTAGAAACTACATTACCTACACATAAACGTCCGTCTGTCCAACTAATCCCCACACCCCCAATATTCCTAATGTCTGAATACATCGGGCATTCTGCAATAACATGCACCCAATCCTCCATACGTGCCCCACACAAACACCCCGAACTATCAGAAAGGTGCCTCCGATACAAAAATGCATTCAGAGGCCCATGCCCCGTTAACAAAAATCCCAGACTCAAACAAAATCTGAAGTCTGGGTTACCCTCAACAAACGTTACATCCCGGATGTATTCATATGTCACCCGACCCTTAGGGCTATTTTCCCAACGGTCCTGCCACCTACGCCTAATTTTTAAATCCAGGAGCCTCTTGCTCTCTAGATAACCCACCCTCTCAACATCAATACCATCTGTCCAATCTGTCCGCAGCATAGAAACACTCAAGCCCCTTCTTAATCTGAATGTAACAGCACGCTGTATAACAATCAGATCAAGAGGGGGTGCACCCAACGCATTGCATCCGTCGAAACAGTACGACAAACAGGCAAACATGCAAGCATCATGCAACGTTGCACCGAGAGGAGTTTTTGGCGACCAGAGACCGTCATCGCTGATTCCCACCATACAGCAGCCCCATAAGTGGCACAAGCCACAAACAAGCTACGATATATGGTGCGAACAGCACGGCGTCCAAGGCCCCAATCACTCCTCAAAATGCGTCGCACTTTGCCAACAATTGCCTGCAGCCGCTCACCCACACGCACCAAATGTGGGGTGAAACACATTCTTTCTCCTATAGTCAACCCCAGGTATTTAACTTCCTTCACATACCTGATGTTGACCCCATTCACCTTGACAATCGGTGGACGAACCGGCGACAATCTGCCCTTAAGCAGCATTGTAACCGTTTTGTCCACCGATATGTCAACCCCCACATCTAAACCCCAGCTATTTACAATTTCTAAAAATTGTCCCCCCGACCGTTCTAACTCAGACCGCGATCGACCCTCAACGAGAAGAAGAAGGTCGTCCGCATACGCACAACATTTACAGAGGGGCTCGAGCTGTCCAAGCAGAGAGTCCATCATAAGGTTCCAAATATATGGACCGCAGATGGATCCCTGCGGGCAGCCACGAACCACTCCAATTTCAACACTTCCATTCATACTTACTAGAGAAGCTTTTCTCTCCGAAAAGTAACTCCGCCAAAGAGTAATTTCCGGACAACCAAGCTCCTCCAGCCGCTGCAAAACTCTATCCCACCTTAAATAATCAAACGCTCCCTTGAAGTCAACAAATATGCCAAGGACATATTTGTTGACATTCTCCTTAACAACACTCTGAACATAAAACCAAGCATCTTCTGTACTGCGTCCTTCCCTGAACCCATACTGCCTATCCGACCATATACCCCGCGTTAGCTCCTGAAGCCGTTCCACCATAACTCTTTCCAATACTTTTCCAAGTACTGGAAGAAGACTGATGCCCCGATAAGAGCGAGGATCACTCCTGATCTTATCAGGAGACTTTAGGAGAGGTACAACCCTAGCAATTTTCCACTCGCGTGGAAAATAACCCTCCCACACGCACTTATCATAAATGGCCTCCAAGTATTCCGGAATGAACTTCCACAAGCTTTTACACATCTCTCCGTTCAAACCATCAAAACCTGGGGACCGTTTAGACCTGACCAGGCCAAAGGCATACCCCAACTCCCCATCATCTAATGGAGGGACAGGTACCTCCTGTGCTTGGGGTACCTGAACCTCCGCCCTGGGCAAGAACGAACCTAATAGAACCCCCGCACACTCTCTCCACGTAGATAACACAGTGTCACCTACGCAAAGAGAGGTGATATCATCTCTCTTACGACCCCTGCAGATCTTATAGATCTGACCCCAGGGGTCATCCCTATTTTCACTAACAAAATTTCTCCATTCATATTCTTTAACCCTAACTAACATATCTTTATATTCCCTAATTTCACAACAAAAATCATACCTAACCTGAGCTAACCTGTCTGAATTGGACCGTCGAGCGCGTTGAAACTTTCGCCTCAATCGCCTGACAGTCCTCCTCTTCAAGGTTAACTCACGCGTCCACCATTTTATTTTCCTAAGCTTAAAACTTTCACACTTCTTAAGTTCCCTATCATTAACAACCCACAATATCTCATAAAGACGAGCAATCTGCTCATCAACCCCCAAGCCCTCAAACTCACTAAGCGGTATTTCCAATACCTCTTCCCTAACACACCGTCCATATTGGTTCAAGTCAATACCAGAGGTACGCCATCGCCGCAACGGACTTACGAACTGTAAAGGGGGGGACTGAGAAGAAACCATAATTTGAATCAAATTATGATCACTCAATCCCCACCCTCCCTTAATTTCCCACCCAACACGAAACACTCTATTTGCTGCCTCGTTCATCAAAGTCACGTCAATGTCACTGACACCCCTAGGCCCATCAAAAGTATACCACTCGCTCGGCTCGTTTAGAATGTGAAGGTTTTTACCCACCACCCATTCACTGAATACCACTCCACGACTGTGGCTTTGATATCCAGACGAATGCCGGGATACCTTACTAAACCACATCGAAGACGTAGCATTCGCGTCCAAGCCAAGTATAAGAGGACTACCACTCGCAAGTAGTAGTACCTTATCCATATAACTCAGATAAGGCTCTAAGGGCTCACCAAATTTACAATAGATACTAGCAACAAGTATTCTACCAAACCCCCCCTCTACAGAAACACATACACCCAGTTGTTAGGAATCCACAACTACACAATCATAGTTGGGATCACTCACAACAATTGCAGCATTAGCCCTAACGTCCAAAAAGACCCTGAAACCACCCGGAAAACCTCGAACCACACCATTGGTGGCGTAGGGCTCCTGGAGTAAGGCAATGCCGCACCCCCCCTCAGTCATATACCCCCCCAACTCGCACATTACGGCATACGACCCCTGACAGTTTAACTGAATAATCCACCCCATCAGTGTCTGGCGAGGGCGCGCTCAACAATCCCACAATATATCGGGCAGACAGCCGACATCATAAAATGCCCAGCTGGCCTACACTTGAATGCACAGTTACGGCAATGGATTGCATTGACGCAACTGGCAGCTCTGTGGCCTTCCTGACCGCACCTCCGGCAGACATCTGATTTGGCCCTACACTCAGCGACCCTATGACCAAAACCCATACACCGGAAGCAGCCAGCAATGGGGTTATCCGGTCGCACCCGGAAGGAGAACCACTTGATGTAGCACCTACCTGCCTCCAAGAGGGCGGACATCATTTTGTCCGTACCCTCAAGAACAACATTAGTGCTACCATCAGGAGCCACCTTCCAGGGACGACTGACCATCCTTACTTCCGACTTCTGGGACGCCGAGCTAAATCCTGGAAGGTTCAACCGGAGAAGTTCTTCCATGAATTCCTCATGGGGGATCTCCGTGTAAACCCCCTGAACCACAACCCGAGGACCCAACTTCCGGTTGACACTCACGTCTAACCCCACCTCCCCAAACTTTGCGTTAGTCGCCACTTTTTCCCTCTCAGAAACAGAAGGTGTGCGGATCACCGCTCCACCAACCTTGATAGGCTTCACCTCATGGATCCTCACACCGCGTGAAGGACCCACCTCCTTAACTACCTTTCTAATTACTTCCTTAGAGGAAGTTGCAGGCCCCTTGCTCCTGACCACAACAGACCAGGTTTCAACAGGCTTCGGCGCCACCGGTGCAATCGCCTCCAGTACAGGTGCTGGGGGCGGAGGCAACGGTGCCGATGGAGCCGGCATTGACCTGCTCGGTGGCGAGGAGTGTCCCCCACAGCCTCCTCTAAGGGCATCAACTTGACCGCGAAGATGGGCATTCTCGGTAATAACCGTCATTAGGAGTGCTTCGTATTTAGAAGCAAGCTCCATCAGCCCCTTCACGGTTTCCATCTCAAACTTTTTGTCTCCAAAGACCAACCCGCTTAGCTCCCCAGTAATCCTCTTAACAGCACCAACATGGCTTACCGCACTACCACAACCAGCAACAGCGCCCTTGGCTAATTCACGGTTGCCACCCTTACTATCCTTCTTATTCACCATGTTGGAACTAACACCTATTTTCTTTCCACCCTCATTAACACGCCCAACACCTTTTCCAGCCTTAACCTCACCACCTTTATCGACACTCATCTTAGCGTCACCCCCCTTCTTAACTGTGTCAGCAGTATCCCCTGTCTCACACGAACTACTGCTTTCACTGGAGTCAGTGAAGCGCACAAAGCCCCCCGATTTCGCCAAAGGTGGTGACCTCAACCTCACCTTTCTGCGCACCGGTGACCCATCAGTAGATGACACTGCACTATCCTCACCGGATGACGCCCCTACAACCATTTTTGCAGGCACAGACCCATCGCTCTCAGCAAGGGACTTAACCTTCCTCCTCCGTGGGGGAGGCATCTTCAACCTAGATCCCCTACCAGGCAGGCTGATCCGCCGGTAAAAAACACTGGCGCAGAAGCCCCTGTTCCAGAAAGATCAAACAGTCGCTAACCAGGCACGTGCGATTGAACACACTGAAGAAGCTAACTCGCGCGTAAACCCGCTCAATAGCAGTTACCACCCAAACAGTCGATTATCGCGTTATCGCAGGGACACAACTCACACCTCCAGCCAAAGGCGTGGAAGAGGTCACGCAATTAACCGCCGGACAGAACAAAGTCCCCGTAACGGTTGCGAATCGACCGATGTGACGTTGTATCAATCGCACCGTGGGCTAAAAGTCAACCACTATGACCTTAATTCACCCTGGAGTCAGCGCCTCCAATACTAGGACAACCACTAACACCCTAGAAGCAAAACTGGCGAAATCCCCTAGAAAACAGCAGCAACTGAAAACCAGACACTCAACACAGCACTCCTGAATAGGCAACCCAAGCCAAAAACACCACCACGGCACAGTCACTGAGACTACGGACGGGCCCACCTACAAAACCTGCTGTACCCTAATCTACAAATCTAATCCAGCAAAAAAAAAAAAAAAAAGTTTTTACAACTATCCCACACCCTAACACACCCACTTGCACAAACGCAGGCGTTGTAAGCGCCAACTACAAAATTTACAAAAATTTCTCAAAAAACCACTGTACACAAATCTACTTGCAAGCTAAAATAAAATTTTCACTCAAGTAGGCGTTGTATTCGTATTCAAAGCCAACTGAGTAATTTTGAAAAAATTCCCCAACAAAACCACTGTGCGCAAATCTACCTGCAAGCTAAAAATAAAATTTTTACTCAAGTAGGCGTTGTAATCATATACAAAGCCTACTACACTATACAAAAAGGCTCTAGTATATAAAGTACCTGAGCACCAAAAAACTACTCTTCAATACACTACTACACCAGTAGGCGTAGCAAATATGTATCGAAGTACCAAAGCCTACTAAGACAAGTTAAAAGGCACAAAGCCCAAAGTGCTTGTACACACAAGCAAACAAACACGAAAAACACTTGTTTTATTTAAAAGCTACTCGATAAATTCACAATTTCTCAAACAAAAACTCGTAAATTCATATATATATACTTACATATATATATGGCAAAGCCCACTACGGCAATTTTGTGTGAGTTTTCGAAAAACCACTTCACACTACCAACACATATGCACGTATACACTCTCACTACACCGACTCTACACTGAAAAATTCACAAATACTCACACGACCGAATTAAAAATTCAAATTATGCGCTAGCACGTCTGCTCGCTATGAATGCCTACGAATGAATGAGTAGATAGGGACAACTTTCGTTGTAGATTTACGTGAGTACCTGCCGGCGACGGCCTTACCTCACGGTGTTCAAAACACAACGGATCAATACAATGCGTTGATCAGCGCCCCAAACAAAACAAGCTTATGCAAGTATTTATTTGGATACCAGTGGCAGTGTGTCTGGGTCCACACTACCATCTTGGTATGATTCGAGGCCGACCTAAAACCTCTTCCGTTTTCGGGTACGGCACCCAGTTACTTGTGTAACTTCTTTTTTCGAACTGAAAATTCAGTTCTTCCAGCATTTAGGTTTAAACCACAGCCACCACGATACTCCCCAAAGGGCCGAACCCAATGAGCAGATTGAACAGAAGTCCAAGGGCTTTCTGCTCCCCGTGGTACCGGAAAGTCTCCGGTCAGACTGCGTAGCCTAAACTACTGCCAGTTGAGCTCCCCATTACTCAAATGACTGGTGACATTTGTCGCTTGAACTTCAAATGTCTTTTTATTTGCTTTTTCATTTAAAGTGTTTCTAATATCAGTTCAAGCTGAGTATTATAGCACTATCACTCCATATACTATGCTGATATTACTGGGCAAAGAATATAATAACAGTCATAGTGCATATTGGCTTTTAGTCGCCTTTTACGACAGGCATGCCTTGCCGCGAGCATATTCTTTCCCCAAACCCGCAGGGGAAAGTAGATAGGGACAACGTCCGGTGTGTTTAACGTGAGTACCTGCCGTCGACGGCCTTATCTCACGGCGCTCAAAAGCACAGCGTATCAATACAATGCGTTGATCAGCGCCCCGAAAATGCTAGGCATTTTTCAGTACCGATTGGTAGTGTGGGATGGACACACTACACACCTTGGTAAGGTTCGAGGCCTATCTAAAACCTCTGCCGTACTTTGGGTCCGGCACCCGGTTGCAATGCAACTCCACATTGAACTGACAAAACGTCAGCTCTTCCCGCATTTGGGTATAAACCACAACCACCACGATACTCCCCGAAGGGCCAGTCCGCACGAGCAGGTTGGAGCGAACTCCAAGGGCCCCTGCTCCCCGTGGTACCAGAATTAAGTCTCCGGTCAGACCTCGTAGCCGAAACTACTACCAGTTGAGCATCCATACTGCTCTGGACTGGTAACCAGGGGCTAGACCCCATTCACTCCACACAATCACTCATCTTAAATAACTCACGCGCAAACATTCCTAACTGTTCAGTATACTCATTGCTAGAAACTACATTACCTACACATAAACGTCCGTCTGTCCAACTAATCCCCACATCCCCAATATTCCTAATGTCTGAATACATCGGGCATTCTGCAATAACATGCACCCAATCCTCCATACGTGCCCCACACAAACACCCCGAACTATCAGAAAGGTGCCTCCGATACAAAAATGCATTCAGAGGCCCATGCCCCGTTAACAAAAATCCCAGACTCAAACAAAATCTGAAGTCTGGGTTACCCTCAACAAACGTTACATCCCGGATGTATTCATATGTCACCCGACCCTTAGGGCTATTTTCCCAACGGTCCTGCCACCTACGCCTAACCTTTAAATCCAGGAGCCTCTTGCTCTCTAGATAACCCACCCTCTCAACATCAATACCATCTGTCCAATCTGTCCGCAGCATAGAAACACTCAAGCCCCTTCTTAATCTGAATGTAACAGCACGCTGTATAACAATCAGATCAAGAGGGGGTGCACCCAACAACACTTGCATTGCATCCGTCGAAACAGTAAGACAAACAGGCAAACATGCAAGCATCATGCAACGTTGCACCGAGAGGAGTTTTCGGCTACCAGAGACCGTCATCGCTGATTCCCACCATACAGCAGCCCCATAAGTGGCACAAGCCACAAACAAGCCACGATATATGGTGTGAACAGCACGGCGTCCAAGGCCCCAATCACTCCTCAAAATGCGTCGCACTTTGCCAACAATTGCCTGCAGCCGCTCACCCACACGCACCAAATGTGGGGTGAAACACATTCTTTCTCCTATAGTCAACCCCAGGTATTTAACTTCCTTCACATACCTGATGTTGACCCCATTCACCTTGACAATCGGTGGACGAACCGGCGACAATCTGCCCTTAAGCAGCATTGTAACCGTTTTGTCCACCGATATGTCAACCCCCACATCTAAACCCCAGCTATTTACAATTTCTAAAAATTGTCCCCCCGACCGTTCTAACTCAGACCGCGATCGACCCTCAACGAGAAGAAGAAGGTCGTCCGCATACGCACAAGATTTACAGAGGGGCTCGAGCTGTCCAAGCAGAGAGTCCATCATAAGGTTCCAAATATATGGACCGCAGATGGATCCCTGCGGGCAGCCACGAACCACTCCAATTTCAACACTTCCATTCATACTTACTAGAGAAGCTTTTCTCTCCGAAAAGTAACTCCGCCAAAGAGTAATTTCCGGACAGCCAAGCTCCTCCAGCCGCTGCAAAACTCTATCCCACCTTAAATAATCAAACGCTCCCTTGAAGTCAACAAATATGCCAAGGACATATTTGTTGACATTCTCCTTAACAACACTCTGAACATAAAACCAAGCATCTTCTGTACTGCGTCCTTCCCTGAACCCATACTGCCTATCCGACCATATACCCCGCGTTAGCTCCTGAAGCCGTTCTACCATAACTCTTTCCAATACTTTTCCAAGTACTGGAAGAAGACTGATGCCCCGATAAGAGCGAGGATCACTCCTGATCTTATCAGGAGACTTCAGGAGAGGTACAACCCTAGCAATTTTCCACTCGCGTGGAAAATAACCCTCCCACACGCACTTATCATAAATGGCCTCCAAGTATTCCGGAATGAACTTCCACAAGCTTTTACACATCTCTCCGTTCAAACCATCAAAACCTGGGGACCGTTTAGACCTGACCAGGCCAAAGGCATACCCCAACTCCCCATCATCTAATGGAGGGACAGGTACCTCCTGTGCTTGGGGTACCTGAACCTCCGCCCTGGGAAAGAACGCACCTAATAGAACCCCCGCACACTCTCTCCACGTAGATAACACAGTGTCACCTACGCAAAGAGAGGTGATATCATCTCTCTTACGACCCCTGCAGATCTTATAGATCTGACCCCAGGGGTCATCCCTATTTTCACTAACAAAATTTCTCCATTCATATTCTTTAACCCTAACTAACATATCTTTATATTCCCTAATTTCACAACAAAAATCATACCTAACCTGAGCTAACCTGTCTGAATTGGACCGTCGAGCGCGTTGAAACTTTCGCCTCAATCGCCTGACAGTCCTCCTCTTCAAGGTTAACTCACGCGTCCACCATTTTATTTTCCTAAGCTTAAAATTTTCACACTTCTTAAGTTCCCTATCATTAACAACCCACAATATCTCATAAAGACGAGCAATCTGCTCATCAACCCCCAAGCCCTCAAACTCACTAAGCGGTATTTCCAATACCGCTTCCCTAACACACCGTCCATATTGGTTCAAGTCAATACCAGAGGTACGCCATCGCCGCAACGGACTTACGAACTGTAAAAGGGGGGACTGAGAAGAAACCATAATTTGAATCAAATTATGATCACTCAATCCCCACCCTCCCTTAATTTCCCACCCAACACGAAACACTCTATTTGCTGCCTCGTTCATCAAAGTCACGTCAATGTCACTGACACCCCTAGGCCCATCAAAAGTATACCACTCGCTCGGCTCGTTTAGAATGTGAAGGTTTTTACCCACCACCCATTCACTTAATACCACTCCACGACTGTGGCTTTGATATCCAGACGAATGCCGGGATACCTTACTAAACCACATCGAAGACGTAGCATTCGCGTCCAAGCCAAGTATAAGAGGACTACCACTCGCAAGTAGTAGTACCTTATCCATATAACTCAGATAAGGCTCTAAGGGCTCACCAAATTTACAATAGATACTAGCAACAAGTATTCTACCAAACCCCCCCTCTACAGAAACACATACACCCAGTTGTGAGGAATCCACAACTACACAATCATAGTTGGGATCACTCACAACAATTGCAGCATTAGCCCTAACGTCCAAAAAGACCCTGAAACCACCCGGAAAACCTCGAACCACACCATTGGTGGCGTAGGGCTCCTGGAGTAAGGCAATGCCGCACCCCCCCTCAGTCATATACCCCCCCAACTCGCACATTACGGCATACGACCCCTGACAGTTTAACTGAATAATCCACCCCATCAGTGTCTGGCGAGGGCGCGCTCAACAATCCCACAATATATCGGGCAGACAGCCGACATCATAAAATGCCCAGCTGGCCTACACTTGAATGCACAGTTACGGCAATGGATTGCATTGACGCAACTGGCAGCTCTGTGGCCTTCCTGACCGCACCTCCGGCAGACATCTGATTTGGCCCTACACTCAGCGACCCTATGACCAAAACCCATACACCGGAAGCAGCCAGCAATGGGGTTATCCGGTCGCACCCGGAAGGAGAACCACTTGATGTAGCACCTACCTGCCTCCAAGAGGGCGGACATCATTTTGTCCGTACCCTCAAGAACAACATTAGTGCTACCATCAGGAGCCACCTTCCAGGGACGACTGACCATCCTTACTTCCGACTTCTGGGACGCCGAGCTAAATCCTGGAAGGTTCAACCGGAGAAGTTCTTCCATGAATTCCTCATGGGGGATCTCCGTGTAAACCCCCTGAACCACAACCCGAGGACCCAACTTCCGGTTGACACTCACGTCTAACCCCACCTCCCCAAACTTTGCGTTAGTCGCCACTTTTTCCCTCTCAGAAACAGAAGGTGTGCGGATCACCGCTCCACCACCCTTGATAGGCTTCACCTCATGGATCCTCACACCGCGTGAAGGACCCACCTCCTTAACTACCTTTCTAATTACTTCCTTAGAGGAAGTTGCAGGCCCCTTGCTCCTGACCACAACAGACCAGGTTTCAACAGGCTTCGGCGCCACCGGTGCAATCGCCTCCAGTACAGGTGCTGGGGGCGGAGGCAACGGTGCCGATGGAGCCGGCATTGACCTGCTCGGTGGCGAGGAGTGTCCCCCACAGCCTCCTCTAAGGGCATCAACTTGACCGCGAAGATGGGCATTCTCGGTAATAACCGTCATTAGGAGTGCTTCGTATTTAGAAGCAAGCTCCATCAGCCCCTTCACGGTTTCCATCTCAAACTTTTTGTCTCCAAAGACCAACCCGCTTAGCTCCCCAGTAATCCTCTTAACAGCACCAACATGGCTTACCGCACTACCACAACCAGCAACAGCGCCCTTGGCTAATTCACGGTTGCCACCCTTACTATCCTTCTTATTCACCATGTTGGAACTAACACCTATTTTCTTTCCACCCTCATTAACACGCCCAACACCTTTTCCAGCCTTAACCTCACCACCTTTATCGACACTCATCTTAGCGTCACCCCCCTTCTTAACTGTGTCAGCAGTATCCCCTGTCTCACACGAACTACTGCTTTCACTGGAGTCAGTGAAGCGCACAAAGCCCCCCGATTTCGCCAAAGGTGGTGACCTCAACCTCACCTTTCTGCGCACCGGTGACCCATCAGTAGATGACACTGCACTATCCTCACCGGATGACGCCCCTACAACCATTTTTGCAGGCACAGACCCATCGCTCTCAGCAAGGGACTTAACCTTCCTCCTCCGTGGGGGAAGCATCTTCAACCTAGATCCCCTACCAGGCAGGCTGATCCGCCGGTAAAAAACACTGGCGCAGAAGCCCCTGTTCCGGAAAGATCAAACAGTCGCTTACCAGGCACGTGCGATTGAACGCACTGAAGAAGCTAACTCGCGCGTAAACCCGCTCAATAGCAGTTACCACCCAAACAGTCGATTATCGCGTTATCGCAGGGACACAACTCACACCTCCAGCCAAAGGCGTGGAAGAGGTCACTCAATTAACCGCCGGACAGAACAAAGTCCCCGTAACGGTTGCGAATCGACCGATGTGACGTTGTATCAATCGCACCGTGGGCTAAAAGTCAACCACTATGACCTTAATTCACCCTGGAGTCAGCGCCTCCAATACTAGGACAACCACTAACACCCTAGAAGCAAAACTGGCGAAATCCCCTAGAAAACAGCAGCAACTGAAAACCAGACACTCAACACAGCACTCCTGAATAGGCAACCCAAGCCAAAAACACCACCACGGCACAGTCACTGAGACTACGGACGGGCCCATCTACAAAACCTGCTGTACCCTAATCTACAAATCTAATCCAGCAAAAAAAAAAAAAAAAAAAAAAAAAAAAAATGTTTTTACAACTATCCCACACCCTAACACACCCACTTGCACAAACGCAGGCGTTGTAAGCGCCAACTACAAAATTTACAAAAATTTACAAAAATTTCTCAAAAAACCACTGTACACAAATCTACTTGCAAGCTAAAATAAAATTTTCACTCAAGTAGGCGTTGTATTCGTATTCAAAGCCAACTGAGTAATTTTGAAAAAATTCCCCAACAAAACCACTGTGCGCAAATCTACCTGCAAGCTAAAAATAAAATTTTTACTCAAGTAGGCGTTGTAATCATATACAAAGCCTACTACACTATACAAAAAGGCTCTAGTATATAAAGTACCTGAGCACCAAAAAACTACTCTTCAATACACTACTACACCAGTAGGCGTAGCAAATATGTATCGAAGTACCAAAGCCTACTAAGACAAGTTAAAAGGCACAAAGCCCAAAGTGCTTGTACACACAAGCAAACAAACACGAAAAACACTTGTTTTATTTAAAAGCTACTCGATAAATTCACAATTTCTCAAACAAAAACTCGTAAATTCATATATATATACTTACATATATATATGGCAAAGCCCACTACGGCAATTTTGTGTGAGTTTTCGAAAAACCACTTCACACTACCAACACATATGCACGTATACACTCTCACTACACCGACTCTACACTGAAAAATTCACAAATACTCACACGACCGAATTAAAAATTCAAATTATGCGCTAGCACGTCTGCTCGCTATGAATGCCTACGAATGAATGAGTAGATAGGGACAAGTTTCGTTGTAGATTTACGTGAGTACCTGCCGGCGACGGCCTTACCTCACGGTGTTCAAAACACAACGGATCAATACAATGCGTTGATCAGCGCCCCAAACAAAACAAGCTTATGCAAGTATTTATTTGGATACCAGTGGCAGTGTGTCTGGGTCCACACTACCATCTTGGTATGATTCGAGGCCGACCTAAAACCTCTTCCGTTTTCGGGTACGGCACCCAGTTACTTGTGTAACTTCTTTTTTCGAACTGAAAATTCAGTTCTTCCAGCATTTAGGTTTAAACCACAGCCACCACGATACTCCCCAAAGGGCCGAACCCAATGAGCAGATTGAACAGAAGTCCAAGGGCTTTCTGCTCCCCGTGGTACCGGAAAGTCTCCGGTCAGACTGCGTAGCCTAAACTACTGCCAGTTGAGCTCCCCATTACTCAAATGACTGGTGACATTTGTCGCTTGAACTTCAAATGTCTTTTTATTTGCTTTTTCATTTAAAGTGTTTCTAATATCAGTTCAAGCTGAGTATTATAGCACTATCACTCCATATACTATGCTGATATTACTGGGCAAAGAATATAATAACAGTCATAGTGCATATTGGCTTTTAGTCGCCTTTTACGACAGGCATGCCTTGCCGCGGGCATATTCTTTCCCCAAACCCGCAGGGGAAAGTAGATAGGGACAACGTCCGGTGTGTTTAACGTTAGTACCTGCCGTCGACGGCCTTATCTCACGGCGCTCAAAAGCACAGCGTATCAATACAATGCGTTGATCAGCGCCCCGAAAATGCTAGGCATTTTTCAGTACCGATTGGTAGTGTGGGATGGACACACTACACACCTTGGTAAGGTTCGAGGCCTATCTAAAACCTCTGCCGTACTTTGGGTCCGGCACCCGGTTGCAATGCAACTCCACATTGAACTGACAAAACGTCAGCTCTTCCCGCATTTGGGTATAAACCACAACCACCACGATACTCCCCGAAGGGCCAGTCCGCACGAGCAGGTTGGAGCGAACTCCAAGGGCCTCTGCTCCCCGTGGTACCAGAATTAAGTCTCCGGTCAGACCTCGTAGCCGAAACTACTACCAGTTGAGCATCCATACTGCTCTGGACTGGTAACCAGGGGCTAGACCCCATTCACTCCACACAATCACTCATCTTACACACTAAAAGCTAACCCTAACCTTCAGTTAAACGCCTTCGCCGCTTAAATAACTCACGCGCAAACATTCCTAACTGTTCAGTATACTCATTGCTAGAAACTACATTACCTACACATAAACGTCCGTCTGTCCAACTAATCCCCACACCCCCAATATTCCTAATGTCTGAATACATCGGGCATTCTGCAATAACATGCACCCAATCCTCCATACGTGCCCCACACAAACACCCCGAACTATCAGAAAGGTGCCTCCGATACAAAAATGCATTCAGAGGCCCATGCCCCGTTAACAAAAATCCCAGACTCAAACAAAATCTGAAGTCTGGGTTACCCTCAACAAACGTTACATCCCGGATGTATTCATATGTCACCCGACCCTTAGGGCTATTTTCCCAACGGTCCTGCCACCTACGCCTAACCTTTAAATCCAGGAGCCTCTTGCTCTCTAGATAACCCACCCTCTCAACATCAATACCATCTGTCCAATCTGTCCGCAGCACTCAAGCCCCTTCTTAATCTGAATGTAACAGCACGCTGTATAACAATCAGATCAAGAGGGGGTGCACCCAACAACACTTGCATTGCATCCGTCGAAACAGTACGACAAACAGGCAAACATGCAAGCATCATGCAACGTTGCACCGAGAGGAGTTTTCGGCGACCAGAGACCGTCATCGCTGATTCCCACCATACAGCAGCCCCATAAGTGGCACAAGCCACAAACAAGCCACGATATATGGTGCGAACAGCACGGCGTCCAAGGCCCCAATCACTCCTCAAAATGCGTCGCACTTTGCCAACAATTGCCTGCAGCCGCTCACCCACACGCACCAAATGTGGGGTGAAACACATTCTTTCTCCTATAGTCAACCCCAGGTATTTAACTTCCTTCACATACCTGATGTTGACCCCATTCACCTTGACAATCGGTGGACGAACCGGCGACAATCTGCCCTTAAGCAGCATTGTAACCGTTTTGTCCACCGATATGTCAACCCCCACATCTAAACCCCAGCTATTTACAATTTCTAAAAATTGTCCCCCCGACCGTTCTAACTCAGACCGCGATCGACCCTCAACGAGAAGAAGAAGGTCGTCCGCATACGCACAACATTTACCGAGGGGCTCGAGCTGTCCAAGCAGAGAGTCCATCATAAGGTTCCAAATATATGGACCGCAGATGGATCCCTGCGGGCAGCCACGAACCACTCCAATTTCAACACTTCCATTCATACTTACTAGAGAAGCTTTTCTCTCCGAAAAGTAACTCCGCCAAAGAGTAATTTCCGGACAGCCAAGCTCCTCCAGCCGCTGCAAAACTCTATCCCACCTTAAATAATCAAACGCTCCCTTGAAGTCAACAAATATGCCAAGGACATATTTGTTGACATTCTCCTTAACAACACTCTGAACATAAAACCAAGCATCTTCTGTACTGCGTCCTTCCCTGAACCCATACTGCCTATCCGACCATATACCCCGCGTTAGCTCCTGAAGCCGTTCTACCATAACTCTTTCCAATACTTTTCCAAGTACTGGAAGAAGACTGATGCCCCGATAAGAGCGAGGATCACTCCTGATCTTATCAGGAGACTTCAGGAGAGGTACAACCCTAGCAATTTTCCACTCGCGTGGAAAATAACCCTCCCACACGCACTTATCATAAATGGCCTCCAAGTATTCCGGAATGAACTTCCACAAGCTTTTACACATCTCTCCGTTCAAACCATCAAAACCTGGGGACCGTTTAGACCTGACCAGGCCAAAGGCATACCCCAACTCCCCATCATCTAATGGAGGGACAGGTACCTCCTGTGCTTGGGGTACCTGAACCTCCGCCCTGGGAAAGAACGCACCTAATAGAACCCCCGCACACTCTCTCCACGTAGATAACACAGTGTCACCTACGCAAAGAGAGGTGATATCATCTCTCTTACGACCTCTGCAGATCATAGATCTGACCCCAGGGGTCATCCCTATTTTCACTAACAAAATTTCTCAATTCATATTCTTTAACCCTAACTAACATATCTTTATATTCCCTAATTTCACAACAAAAATCATACCTAACCTGAGCTAACCTGTCTGAATTGGACCGTCGAGCGCGTTGAAACTTTCGCCTCAATCGCCTGACAGTCCTCCTCTTCAAGGTTAACTCACGCGTCCACCATTTTATTTTCCTAAGCTTAAAACTTTCACACTTCTTAAGTTCCCTATCATTAACAACCCACAATATCTCATAAAGACGAGCAATCTGCTCATCAACCCCCAAGCCCTCAAACTCACTAAGCGGTATTTCCAATACCGCTTCCCTAACACACCGTCCATATTGGTTCAAGTCAATACCAGAGGTACGCCATCGCCGCAACGGACTTACGAACTGTAAAAGGGGGGACTGAGAAGAAACCATAATTTGAATCAAATTATGATCACTCAATCCCCACCCTCCCTTAATTTCCCACCCAACACGAAACACTCTATTTGCTGCCTCGTTCATCAAAGTCACGTCAATGTCACTGACACCCCTAGGCCCATCAAAAGTATACCACTCGCTCGGCTCGTTTAGAATGTGAAGGTTTTTACCCACCACCCATTCACTGAATACCACTCCACGACTGTGGCTTTGATATCCAGACGAATGCCGGGATACCTTACTAAACCACATCGAAGACGTAGCATTCGCGTCCAAGCCAAGTATAAGAGGACTACCACTCGCAAGTAGTAGTACCTTATCCATATAACTCAGATAAGGCTCTAAGGGCTCACCAAATTTACAATAGATACTAGCAACAAGTATTCTACCAAACCCCCCCTCTACAGAAACACATACACCCAGTTGTGAGGAATCCACAACTACACAATCATAGTTGGGATCACTCACAACAATTGCAGCATTAGCCCTAACGTCCAAAAAGACCCTGAAACCACCCGGAAAACCTCGAACCACACCATTGGTGGCGTAGGGCTCCTGGAGTAAGGCAATGCCGCACCCCCCCTCAGTCATATACCCCCCCAACTCGCACATTACGGCATACGACCCCTGACAGTTTAACTGAATAATCCACCCCATCAGTGTCTGGCGAGGGCGCGCTCAACAATCCCACAATATATCGGGCAGACAGCCGACATCATAAAATGCCCAGCTGGCCTACACTTGAATGCACAGTTACGGCAATGGATTGCATTGACGCAACTGGCAGCTCTGTGGCCTTCCTGACCGCACCTCCGGCAGACATCTGATTTGGCCCTACACTCAGCGACCCTATGACCAAAACCCATACACCGGAAGCAGCCAGCAATGGGGTTATCCGGTCGCACCCGGAAGGAGAACCACTTGATGTAGCACCTACCTGCCTCCAAGAGGGCGGACATCATTTTGTCCGTACCCTCAAGAACAACATTAGTGCTACCATCAGGAGCCACCTTCCAGGGACGACTGACCATCCTTACTTCCGACTTCTGGGACGCCGAGCTAAATCCTGGAAGGTTCAACCGGAGAAGTTCTTCCATGAATTCCTCATGGGGGATCTCCGTGTAAACCCCCTGAACCACAACCCGAGGACCCAACTTCCGGTTGACACTCACGTCTAACCCCACCTCCCCAAACTTTGCGTTAGTCGCCACTTTTGCCCTCTCAGAAACAGAAGGTGTGCGGATCACCGCTCCACCAACCTTGATAGGCTTCACCTCATGGATCCTCACACCGCGTGAAGGACCCACCTCCTTAACTACCTTTCTAATTACTTCCTTAGAGGAAGTTGCAGGCCCCTTGCTCCTGACCACAACAGACCAGGTTTCAACAGGCTTCGGCGCCACCGGTGCAATCGCCTCCAGTACAGGTGCTGGGGGCGGAGGCAACGGTGCCGATGGAGCCGGCATTGACCTGCTCGGTGGCGAGGAGTGTCCCCCACAGCCTCCTCTAAGGGCATCAACTTGACCGCGAAGATGGGCATTCTCGGTAATAACCGTCATTAGGAGTGCTTCGTATTTAGAAGCAAGCTCCATCAGCCCCTTCACGGTTTCCATCTCAAACTTTTTGTCTCCAAAGACCAACCCGCTTAGCTCCCCAGTAATCCTCTTAACAGCACCAACATGGCTTACCGCACTACCACAACCAGCAACAGCGCCCTTGGCTAATTCACGGTTGCCACCCTTACTATCCTTCTTATTCACCATGTTGGAACTAACACCTATTTTCTTTCCACCCTCATTAACACGCCCAACACCTTTTCCAGCCTTAACCTCACCACCTTTATCGACACTCATCTTAGCGTCACCCCCCTTCTTAACTGCGTCAGCAGTATCCCCTGTCTGAACTACTGCTTTCACTGGAGTCAGTGAAGCGCACAAAGCCCCCCGATTTCGCCAAAGGTGGTGACCTCAACCTCACCTTTCTGCGCACCGGTGACCCATCAGTAGATGACACTGCACTATCCTCACCGGATGACGCCCCTACAACCATTTTTGCAGGCACAGACCCATCGCTCTCAGCAAGGGACTTAACCTTCCTCCTCCGTGGGGGAGGCATCTTCAACCTAGATCCCCTACCAGGCAGGCTGATCCGCCGGTAAAAAACACTGGCGCAGAAGCCCCTGTTCCGGAAAGATCAAACAGTCGCTTACCAGGCACGTGCGATTGAACGCACTGAAGAAGCTAACTCGCGCGTAAACCCGCTCAATAGCAGTTACCACCCAAACAGTCGATTATCGCGTTATCGCAGGGACACAACTCACACCTCCAGCCAAAGGCGTGGAAGAGGTCACTCAATTAACCGCCGGACAGAACAAAGTCCCCGTAACGGTTGCGAATCGACCGATGTGACGTTGTATCAATCGCACCGTGGGCTAAAAGTCAACCACTATGACCTTAATTCACCCTGGAGTCAGCGCCTCCAATACTAGGACAACCACTAACACCCTAGAAGCAAAACTGGCGAAATCCCCTAGAAAACAGCAGCAACTGAAAACCAGACACTCAACACAGCACTCCTGAATAGGCAACCCAAGCCAAAAACACCACCACGGCACAGTCACTGAGACTACGGACGGGCCCACCTACAAAACCTGCTGTACCCTAATCTACAAATCTAATCCAGCAAAAAAAAAAAAAAAAAAAAAAAAAGTTTTTACAACTATCCCACACCCTAACACACCCACTTGCACAAACGCAGGCGTTGTAAGCGCCAACTACAAAATTTACAAAAATTTCTCAAAAAACCACTGTACACAAATCTACTTGCAAGCTAAAATAAAATTTTCACTCAAGTAGGCGTTGTATTCGTATTCAAAGCCAACTGAGTAATTTTGAAAAAATTCCCCAACAAAACCACTGTGCGCAAATCTACCTGCAAGCTAAAAATAAAATTTTTACTCAAGTAGGCGTTGTAATCATATACAAAGCCTACTACACTATACAAAAAGGCTCTAGTATATAAAGTACCTGAGCACCAAAAAACTACTCTTCAATACACTACTACACCAGTAGGCGTAGCAAATATGTATCGAAGTACCAAAGCCTACTAAGACAAGTTAAAAGGCACAAAGCCCAAAGTCCTTGTACACACAAGCAAACAAACACGAAAAACACTTGTTTTATTTAAAAGCTACTCGATAAATTCACAATTTCTCAAACAAAAACTCGTAAATTCATATATATATACTTACATATATATATGGCAAAGCCCACTAGGGCAATTTTGTGTGAGTTTTCGAAAAACCACTTCACACTACCAACACATATGCACGTATACACTCTCACTACACCGACTCTACACTGAAAAATTCACAAATACTCACACGACCGAATTAAAAATTCAAATTATGCGCTAGCACGTCTGCTCGCTATGAATGCCTACGAATGAATGAGTAGATAGGGACAACTTTCGTTGTAGATTTACGTGAGTACCTGCCGGCGACGGCCTTACCTCACGGTGTTCAAAACACAACGGATCAATACAATGCGTTGATCAGCGCCCCAAACAAAACAAGCTTATGCAAGTATTTATTTGGATACCAGTGGCAGTGTGTCTGGGTCCACACTACCATCTTGGTATGATTCGAGGCCGACCTAAAACCTCTTCCGTTTTCGGGTACGGCACCCAGTTACTTGTGTAACTTCTTTTTTCGAACTGAAAATTCAGTTCTTCCAGCATTTAGGTTTAAACCACAGCCACCACGATACTCCCCAAAGGGCCGAACCCAATGAGCAGATTGAACAGAAGTCCAAGGGCTTTCTGCTCCCCGTGGTACCGGAAAGTCTCCGGTCAGACTGCGTAGCCTAAACTACTGCCAGTTGAGCTCCCCATTACTCAAATGACTGGTGACATTTGTCGCTTGAACTTCAAATGTCTTTTTATTTGCTTTTTCATTTAAAGTGTTTCTAATATCAGTTCAAGCTGAGTATTATAGCACTATCACTCCATATACTATGCTGATATTACTGGGCAAAGAATATAATAACAGTCATAGTGCATATTGGCTTTTAGTCGCCTTTTACGACAGGCATGCCTTGCCGCGGGCATATTCTTTCCCCAAACCCGCAGGGGAAAGTAGATAGGGACAACGTCCGGTGTGTTTAACGTGAGTACCTGCCGTCGACGGCCTTATCTCACGGCGCTCAAAAGCACAGCGTATCAATACAATGCGTTGATCAGCGCCCCGAAAATGCTAGGCATTTTTCAGTACCGATTGGTAGTGTGGGATGGACACACTACACACCTTGGTAAGGTTCGAGGCCTATCTAAAACCTCTGCCGTACTTTGGGTCCGGCACCCGGTTGCAATGCAACACCACATTGAACTGACAAAACGTCAGCTCTTCCCGCATTTGGGTATAAACCACAACCACCACGATACTCCCGAAGGGCCAGTCCGCACGAGCAGGTTGGAGCGAACTCCAAGGGCCCTTGCTCCCCGTGGTACCAGAATTAAGTCTCCGGTCAGACCTCGTAGCCGAAACTACTACCAGTTGAGCATCCATACTGCTCTGGACTGGTAACCAGGGGCTAGACCCCATTCACTCCACACAATCACTCATCTTACACACTAAAAGCTAACCCTAACCTTCAGTTAAATGCCTTCGCCGCTTAAATAACTCACGCGCAAACATTCCTAACTGTTCAGTATACTCATTGCTAGAAACTACATTACCTACACATAAACGTCCGTCTGTCCAACTAATCCCCACATCCCCAATATTCCTAATGTCTGAATACATCGGGCATTCTGCAATAACATGCACCCAATCCTCCATACGTGCCCCACACAAACACCCCGAACTATCAGAAAGGTGCCTCCGATACAAAAATGCATTCAGAGGCCCATGCCCCGTTAACAAAAATCCCAGACTCAAACAAAATCTGAAGTCTGGGTTACCCTCAACAAACGTTACATCCCGGATGTATTCATATGTCACCCGACCCTTAGGGCTATTTTCCCAACGGTCCTGCCACCTACGCCTAACCTTTAAATCCAGGAGCCTCTTGCTCTCTAGATAACCCACCCTCTCAACATCAATACCATCTGTCCAATCTGTCCGCAGCACTCAAGCCCCTTCTTAATCTGAATGTAACAGCACGCTGTATAACAATCAGATCAAGAGGGGGTGCACCCAACAACACTTGCATTGCATCCGTCGAAACAGTACGACAAACAGGCAAACATGCAAGCATCATGCAACGTTGCACCGAGAGGAGTTTTCGGCGACCAGAGACCGTCATCGCTGATTCCCACCATACAGCAGCCCCATAAGTGGCACAAGCCACAAACAAGCCACGATATATGGTGCGAACAGCACGGCGTCCAAGGCCCCAATCACTCCTCAAAATGCGTCGCACTTTGCCAACAATTGCCTGCAGCCGCTCACCCACACGCACCAAATGTGGGGTGAAACACATTCTTTCTCCTATAGTCAACCCCAGGTATTTAACTTCCTTCACATACCTGATGTTGACCCCATTCACCTTGACAATCGGTGGACGAACCGGCGACAATCTGCCCTTAAGCAGCATTGTAACCGTTTTGTCCACCGATATGTCAACCCCCACATCTAAACCCCAGCTATTTACAATTTCTAAAAATTGTCCCCCCGACCGTTCTAACTCAGACCGCGATCGACCCTCAACGAGAAGAAGAAGGTCGTCCGCATACGCACAACATTTACAGAGGGGCTCGAGCTGTCCAAGCAGAGAGTCCATCATAAGGTTCCAAATATATGGACCGCAGATGGATCCCTGCGGGCAGCCACGAACCACTCCAATTTCAACACTTCCATTCACACTTACTAGAGAAGCTTTTCTCTCCGAAAAGTAACTCCGCCAAAGAGTAATTTCCGGACAGCCAAGCTCCTCCAGCCGCTGCAAAACTCTATCCCACCTTAAATAATCAAACGCTCCCTTGAAGTCAACAAATATGCCAAGGACATATTTGTTGACATTCTCCTTAACAACACTCTGAACATAAAACCAAGCATCTTCTGTACTGCGTCCTTCCCTGAACCCATACTGCCTATCCGACCATATACCCCGCGTTAGCTCCTGAAGCCGTTCTACCATAACTCTTTCCAATACTTTTCCAAGTACTGGAAGAAGACTGATGCCCCGATAAGAGCGAGGATCACTCCTGATCTTATCAGGAGACTTCAGGAGAGGTACAACCCTAGCAATTTTCCACTCGCGTGGAAAATAACCCTCCCACACGCACTTATCATAAATGGCCTCCAAGTATTCCGGAATGAACTTCCACAAGCTTTTACACATCTCTCCGTTCAAACCATCAAAACCTGGGGACCGTTTAGACCTGACCAGGCCAAAGGCATACCCCAACTCCCCATCATCTAATGGAGGGACAGGTACCTCCTGTGCTTGGGGTACCTGAACCTCCGCCCTGGGAAAGAACGCACCTAATAGAACCCCCGCACACTCTCTCCACATAGATAACACAGTGTCACCTACGCAAAGAGAGGTGATATCATCTCTCTTACGACCTCTGCAGATCATAGATCTGACCCCAGGGGTCATCCCTATTTTCACTAACAAAATTTCTCCATTCATATTCTTTAACCCTAACTAACATATCTTTATATTCCCTAATTTCACAACAAAAATCATACCTAACCTGAGCTAACCTGTCTGAATTGGACCGTCGAGCGCGTTGAAACTTTCGCCTCAATCGCCTGACAGTCCTCCTCTTCAAGGTTAACTCACGCGTCCACCATTTTATTTTCCTAAGCTTAAAACTTTCACACTTCTTAAGTTCCCTATCATTAACAACCCACAATATCTCATAAAGACGAGCAATCTGCTCATCAACCCCCAAGCCCTCAAACTCACTAAGCGGTATTTCCAATACCGCTTCCCTAACACACCGTCCATATTGGTTCAAGTCAATACCAGAGGTACGCCATCGCCGCAACGGACTTACGAACTGTAAAAGGGGGGACTGAGAAGAAACCATAATTTGAATCAAATTATGATCACTCAATCCCCACCCTCCCTTAATTTCCCACCCAACACGAAACACTCTATTTGCTGCCTCGTTCATCAAAGTCACGTCAATGTCACTGACACCCCTAGGCCCATCAAAAGTATACCACTCGCTCGGCTCGTTTAGAATGTGAAGGTTTTTACCCACCACCCATTCACTGAATACCACTCCACGACTGTGGCTTTGATATCCAGACGAATGCCGGGATACCTTACTAAACCACATCGAAGACGTAGCATTCGCGTCCAAGCCAAGTATAAGAGGACTACCACTCGCAAGTAGTAGTACCTTATCCATATAACTCAGATAAGGCTCTAAGGGCTCACCAAATTTACAATAGATACTAGCAACAAGTATTCTACCAAACCCCCCCTCTACAGAAACACATACACCCAGTTGTGAGGAATCCACAACTACACAATCATAGTTGGGATCACTCACAACAATTGCAGCATTAGCCCTAACGTCCAAAAAGACCCTGAAACCACCCGGAAAACCTCGAACCACACCATTGGTGGCGTAGGGCTCCTGGAGTAAGGCAATGCCGCACCCCCCCTCAGTCATATACCCCCCCAACTCGCACATTACGGCATACGACCCCTGACAGTTTAACTGAATAATCCACCCCATCAGTGTCTGGCGAGGGCGCGCTCAACAATCCCACAATATATCGGGCAGACAGCCGACATCATAAAATGCCAAGCTGGCCTACACTTGAATGCACAGTTACGGCAATGGATTGCATTGACGCAACTGGCAGCTCTGTGGCCTTCCTGACCGCACCTCCGGCAGACATCTGATTTGGCCCTACACTCAGCGACCCTATGACCAAAACCCATACACCGGAAGCAGCCAGCAATGGGGTTATCCGGTCGCACCCGGAAGGAGAACCACTTGATGTAGCACCTACCTGCCTCCAAGAGGGCGGACATCATTTTGTCCGTACCCTCAAGAACAACATTAGTGCTACCATCAGGAGCCACCTTCCAGGGACGACTGACCATCCTTACTTCCGACTTCTGGGACGCCGAGCTAAATCCTGGAAGGTTCAACCGGAGAAGTTCTTCCATGAATTCCTCATGGGGGATCTCCGTGTAAACCCCCTGAACCACAACCCGAGGACCCAACTTCCGGTTGACACTCACGTCTAACCCCACCTCCCCAAACTTTGCGTTAGTCGCCACTTTTTCCCTCTCAGAAACAGAAGGTGTGCGGATCACCGCTCCACCAACCTTGATAGGCTTCACCTCATGGATCCTCACACCGCGTGAAGGACCCACCTCCTTAACTACCTTTCTAATTACTTCCTTAGAGGAAGTTGCAGGCCCCTTGCTCCTGACCACAACAGACCAGGTTTCAACAGGCTTCGGCGCCACCGGTGCAATCGCCTCCAGTACAGGTGCTGGGGGCGGAGGCAACGGTGCCGATGGAGCCGGCATTGACCTGCTCGGTGGCGAGGAGTGTCCCCCACAGCCTCCTCTAAGGGCATCAACTTGACCGCGAAGATGGGCATTCTCGGTAATAACCGTCATTAGGAGTGCTTCGTATTTAGAAGCAAGCTCCATCAGCCCCTTCACGGTTTCCATCTCAAACTTTTTGTCTCCAAAGACCAACCCGCTTAGCTCCCCAGTAATCCTCTTAACAGCACCAACATGGCTTACCGCACTACCACAACCAGCAACAGCGCCCTTGGCTAATTCACGGTTGCCACCCTTACTATCCTTCTTATTCACCATGTTGGAACTAACACCTATTTTCTTTCCACCCTCATTAACACGCCCAACACCTTTTCCAGCCTTAACCTCACCACCTTTATCGACACTCATCTTAGCGTCACCCCCCTTCTTAACTGCGTCAGCAGTATCCCCTGTCTGAACTACTGCTTTCACTGGAGTCAGTGAAGCGCACAAAGCCCCCCGATTTCGCCAAAGGTGGTGACCTCAACCTCACCTTTCTGCGCACCGGTGACCCATCAGTAGATGACACTGCACTATCCTCACCGGATGACGCCCCTACAACCATTTTTGCAGGCACAGACCCATCGCTCTCAGCAAGGGACTTAACCTTCCTCCTCCGTGGGGGAGGCATCTTCAACCTAGAGCCCCTACCAGGCAGGCTGATCCGCCGGTAAAAAACACTGGCGCAGAAGCCCCTGTTCCGGAAAGATCAAACAGTCGCTTACCAGGCACGTGCGATTGAACGCACTGAAGAAGCTAACTCGCGCGTAAACCCGCTCAATAGCAGTTACCACCCAAACAGTCGATTATCGCGTTATCGCAGGGACACAACTCACACCTCCAGCCAAAGGCGTGGAAGAGGTCACTCAATTAACCGCCGGACAGAACAAAGTCCCCGTAACGGTTGCGAATCGACCGATGTGACGTTGTATCAATCGCACCGTGGGCTAAAAGTCAACCACTATGACCTTAATTCACCCTGGAGTCAGCGCCTCCAATACTAGGACAACCACTAACACCCTAGAAGCAAAACTGGCGAAATCCCCTAGAAAACAGCAGCAACTGAAAACCAGACACTCAACACAGCACTCCTGAATAGGCAACCCAAGCCAAAAACACCACCACGGCACAGTCACTGAGACTACGGACGGGCCCACCTACAAAACCTGCTGTACCCTAATCTACAAATCTAATCCAGCAAAAAAAAAAAAAAAAAAAAAAAAAAGTTTTTACAACTATCCCACACCCTAACACACCCACTTGCACAAACGCAGGCGTTGTAAGCGCCAACTACAAAATTTACAAAAATTTCTCAAAAAACCACTGTACACAAATCTACTTGCAAGCTAAAATAAAATTTTCACTCAAGTAGGCGTTGTATTCGTATTCAAAGCCAACTGAGTAATTTTGAAAAAATTCCCCAACAAAACCACTGTGCGCAAATCTACCTGCAAGCTAAAAATAAAATTTTTACTCAAGTAGGCGTTGTAATCATATACAAAGCCTACTACACTATACAAAAAGGCTCTAGTATATAAAGTACCTGAGCACCAAAAAACTACTCTTCAATACACTACTACACCAGTAGGCGTAGCAAATATGTATCGAAGTACCAAAGCCTACTAAGACAAGTTAAAAGGCACAAAGCCCAAAGTGCTTGTACACACAAGCAAACAAAGACGAAAAACACTTGTTTTATTTAAAAGCTACTCGATAAATTCACAATTTCTCAAACAAAAACTCGTAAATTCATATATATATACTTACATATATATATGGCAAAGCCCACTAGGGCAATTTTGTGTGAGTTTTCGAAAAACCACTTCACACTACCAACACATATGCACGTATACACTCTCACTACACCGACTCTACACTGAAAAATTCACAAATACTCACACGACCGAATTAAAAATTCAAATTATGCGCTAGCACGTCTGCTCGCTATGAATGCCTACGAATGAATGAGTAGATAGGGACAACTTTCGTTGTAGATTTACGTGAGTACCTGCCGGCGACGGCCTTACCTCACGGTGTTCAAAACACAACGGATCAATACAATGCGTTGATCAGCGCCCCAAACAAAACAAGCTTATGCAAGTATTTATTTGGATACCAGTGGCAGTGTGTCTGGGTCCACACTACCATCTTGGTATGATTCGAGGCCGACCTAAAACCTCTTCCGTTTTCGGGTACGGCACCCAGTTACTTGTGTAACTTCTTTTTTCGAACTGAAAATTCAGTTCTTCCAGCATTTAGGTTTAAACCACAGCCACCACGATACTCCCCAAAGGGCCGAACCCAATGAGCAGATTGAACAGAAGTCCAAGGGCTTTCTGCTCCCCGTGGTACCGGAAAGTCTCCGGTCAGACTGCGTAGCCTAAACTACTGCCAGTTGAGCTCCCCATTACTCAAATGACTGGTGACATTTGTCGCTTGAACTTCAAATGTCTTTTTATTTGCTTTTTCATTTAAAGTGTTTCTAATATCAGTTCAAGCTGAGTATTATAGCACTATCACTCCATATACTATGCTGATATTACTGGGCAAAGAATATAATAACAGTCATAGTGCATATTGGCTTTTAGTCGCCTTTTACGACAGGCATGCCTTGCCGCGGGCATATTCTTTCCCCAAACCCGCAGGGGAAAGTAGATAGGGACAACGTCCGGTGTGTTTAACGTGAGTACCTGCCGTCGACGGCCTTATCTCACGGCGCTCAAAAGCACAGCGTATCAATACAATGCGTTGATCAGCGCCCCGAAAATGCTAGGCATTTTTCAGTACCGATTGGTAGTGTGGGATGGACACACTACACACCTTGGTAAGGTTCGAGGCCTATCTAAAACCTCTGCCGTACTTTGGGTCCGGCACCCGGTTGCAATGCAACTCCACATTGAACTGACAAAACGTCAGCTCTTCCCGCATTTGGGTATAAACCACAACCACCACGATACTCCCGAAGGGCCAGTCCGCACGAGCAGGTTGGAGCGAACTCCAAGGGCCCTTGCTCCCCGTGGTACCAGAATTAAGTCTCCGGTCAGACCTCGTAGCCGAAACTACTACCAGTTGAGCATCCATACTGCTCTGGACTGGTAACCAGGGGCTAGACCCCATTCACTCCACACAATCACTCATCTTACACACTAAAAGCTAACCCTAACCTTCAGTTAAACGCCTTCGCCGCTTAAATAACTCACGCGCAAACATTCCTAACTGTTCAGTATACTCATTGCTAGAAACTACATTACCTACACATAAACGTCCGTCTGTCCAACTAATCCCCACATCCCCAATATTCCTAATGTCTGAATACATCGGGCATTCTGCAATAACATGCACCCAATCCTCCATACGTGCCCCACACAAACACCCCGAACTATCAGAAAGGTGCCTCCGATACAAAAATGCATTCAGAGGCCCATGCCCCGTTAACAAAAATCCCAGACTCAAACAAAATCTGAAGTCTGGGTTACCCTCAACAAACGTTACATCCCGGATGTATTCATATGTCACCCGACCCTTAGGGCTATTTTCCCAACGGTCCTGCCACCTACGCCTAACCTTTAAATCCAGGAGCCTCTTGCTCTCTAGATAACCCACCCTCTCAACATCAATACCATCTGTCCAATCTGTCCGCAGCACTCAAGCCCCTTCTTAATCTGAATGTAACAGCACGCTGTATAACAATCAGATCAAGAGGGGGTGCACCCAACAACACTTGCATTGCATCCGTCGAAACAGTACGACAAACAGGCAAACATGCAAGCATCATGCAACGTTGCACCGAGAGGAGTTTTCGGCGACCAGAGACCGTCATCGCTGATTCCCACCATACAGCAGCCCCATAAGTGGCACAAGCCACAAACAAGCCACGATATATGGTGCGAACAGCACGGCGTCCAAGGCCCCAATCACTCCTCAAAATGCGTCGCACTTTGCCAACAATTGCCTGCAGCCGCTCACCCACACGCACCAAATGTGGGGTGAAACACATTCTTTCTCCTATAGTCAACCCCAGGTATTTAACTTCCTTCACATACCTGATGTTGACCCCATTCACCTTGACAATCGGTGGACGAACCGGCGACAATCTGCCCTTAAGCAGCATTGTAACCGTTTTGTCCACCGATATGTCAACCCCCACATCTAAACCCCAGCTATTTACAATTTCTAAAAATTGTCCCCCCGACCGTTCTAACTCAGACCGCGATCGACCCTCAACGAGAAGAAGAAGGTCGTCCGCATACGCACAACATTTACAGAGGGGCTCGAGCTGTCCAAGCAGAGAGTCCATCATAAGGTTCCAAATATATGGACCGCAGATGGATCCCTGCGGGCAGCCACGAACCACTCCAATTTCAACACTTCCATTCACACTTACTAGAGAAGCTTTTCTCTCCGAAAAGTAACTCCGCCAAAGAGTAATTTCCGGACAGCCAAGCTCCTCCAGCCGCTGCAAAACTCTATCCCACCTTAAATAATCAAACGCTCCCTTGAAGTCAACAAATATGCCAAGGACATATTTGTTGACATTCTCCTTAACAACACTCTGAACATAAAACCAAGCATCTTCTGTACTGCGTCCTTCCCTGAACCCATACTGCCTATCCGACCATATACCCCGCGTTAGCTCCTGAAGCCGTTCTACCATAACTCTTTCCAATACTTTTCCAAGTACTGGAAGAAGACTGATGCCCCGATAAGAGCGAGGATCACTCCTGATCTTATCAGGAGACTTCAGGAGAGGTACAACCCTAGCAATTTTCCACTCGCGTGGAAAATAACCCTCCCACACGCACTTATCATAAATGGCCTCCAAGTATTCCGGAATGAACTTCCACAAGCTTTTACACATCTCTCCGTTCAAACCATCAAAACCTGGGGACCGTTTAGACCTGACCAGGCCAAAGGCATACCCCAACTCCCCATCATCTAATGGAGGGACAGGTACCTCCTGTGCTTGGGGTACCTGAACCTCCGCCCTGGGAAAGAACGCACCTAATAGAACCCCCGCACACTCTCTCCACATAGATAACACAGTGTCACCTACGCAAAGAGAGGTGATATCATCTCTCTTACGACCTCTGCAGATCATAGATCTGACCCCAGGGGTCATCCCTATTTTCACTAACAAAATTTCTCCATTCATATTCTTTAACCCTAACTAACATATCTTTATATTCCCTAATTTCACAACAAAAATCATACCTAACCTGAGCTAACCTGTCTGAATTGGACCGTCGAGCGCGTTGAAACTTTCGCCTCAATCGCCTGACAGTCCTCCTCTTCAAGGTTAACTCACG
The DNA here is from genome assembly GCF_042242935.1 of Bactrocera oleae. NCBI lineage: Eukaryota > Metazoa > Arthropoda > Insecta > Diptera > Tephritidae > Bactrocera > Bactrocera oleae. The sequence goes on along the minus strand of NW_027212752.1, from coordinate 1,249,551 downwards.
CGTCCACCATTTTATTTTCCTAAGCTTAAAACTTTCACACTTCTTAAGTTCCCTATCATTAACAACCCACAATATCTCATAAAGACGAGCAATCTGCTCATCAACCCCCAAGCCCTCAAACTCACTAAGCGGTATTTCCAATACCGCTTCCCTAACACACCGTCCATATTGGTTCAAGTCAATACCAGAGGTACGCCATCGCCGCAACGGACTTACGAACTGTAAAAGGGGAGACTGAGAAGAAACCATAATTTGAATCAAATTATGATCACTCAATCCCCACCCTCCCTTAATTTCCCACCCAACACGAAACACTCTATTTGCTGCCTCGTTCATCAAAGTCACGTCAATGTCACTGACACCCCTAGGCCCATCAAAAGTATACCACTCGCTCGGCTCGTTTAGAATGTGAAGGTTTTTACCCACCACCCATTCACTGAATACCACTCCACGACTGTGGCTTTGATATCCAGACGAATGCCGGGATACCTTACTAAACCACATCGAAGACGTAGCATTCGCGTCCAAGCCAAGTATAAGAGGACTACCACTCGCAAGTAGTAGTACCTTATCCATATAACTCAGATAAGGCTCTAAGGGCTCACCAAATTTACAATAGATACTAGCAACAAGTATTCTACCAAACCCCCCCTCTACAGAAACACATACACCCAGTTGTGAGGAATCCACAACTACACAATCATAGTTGGGATCACTCACAACAATTGCAGCATTAGCCCTAACGTCCAAAAAGACCCTGAAACCACCCGGAAAACCTCGAACCACACCATTGGTGGCGTAGGGCTCCTGGAGTAAGGCAATGCCGCACCCCCCCTCAGTCATATACCCCCCCAACTCGCACATTACGGCATACGACCCCTGACAGTTTAACTGAATAATCCACCCCATCAGTGTCTGGCGAGGGCGCGCTCAACAATCCCACAATATATCGGGCAGACAGCCGACATCATAAAATGCCAAGCTGGCCTACACTTGAATGCACAGTTACGGCAATGGATTGCATTGACGCAACTGGCAGCTCTGTGGCCTTCCTGACCGCACCTCCGGCAGACATCTGATTTGGCCCTACACTCAGCGACCCTATGACCAAAACCCATACACCGGAAGCAGCCAGCAATGGGGTTATCCGGTCGCACCCGGAAGGAGAACCACTTGATGTAGCACCTACCTGCCTCCAAGAGGGCGGACATCATTTTGTCCGTACCCTCAAGAACAACATTAGTGCTACCATCAGGAGCCACCTTCCAGGGACGACTGACCATCCTTACTTCCGACTTCTGGGACGCCGAGCTAAATCCTGGAAGGTTCAACCGGAGAAGTTCTTCCATGAATTCCTCATGGGGGATCTCCGTGTAAACCCCCTGAACCACAACCCGAGGACCCAACTTCCGGTTGACACTCACGTCTAACCCCACCTCCCCAAACTTTGCGTTAGTCGCCACTTTTTCCCTCTCAGAAACAGAAGGTGTGCGGATCACCGCTCCACCAACCTTGATAGGCTTCACCTCATGGATCCTCACACCGCGTGAAGGACCCACCTCCTTAACTACCTTTCTAATTACTTCCTTAGAGGAAGTTGCAGGCCCCTTGCTCCTGACCACAACAGACCAGGTTTCAACAGGCTTCGGCGCCACCGGTGCAATCGCCTCCAGTACAGGTGCTGGGGGCGGAGGCAACGGTGCCGATGGAGCCGGCATTGACCTGCTCGGTGGCGAGGAGTGTCCCCCACAGCCTCCTCTAAGGGCATCAACTTGACCGCGAAGATGGGCATTCTCGGTAATAACCGTCATTAGGAGTGCTTCGTATTTAGAAGCAAGCTCCATCAGCCCCTTCACGGTTTCCATCTCAAACTTTTTGTCTCCAAAGACCAACCCGCTTAGCTCCCCAGTAATCCTCTTAACAGCACCAACATGGCTTACCGCACTACCACAACCAGCAACAGCGCCCTTGGCTAATTCACGGTTGCCACCCTTACTATCCTTCTTATTCACCATGTTGGAACTAACACCTATTTTCTTTCCACCCTCATTAACACGCCCAACACCTTTTCCAGCCTTAACCTCACCACCTTTATCGACACTCATCTTAGCGTCACCCCCCTTCTTAACTGCGTCAGCAGTATCCCCTGTCTGAACTACTGCTTTCACTGGAGTCAGTGAAGCGCACAAAGCCCCCCGATTTCGCCAAAGGTGGTGACCTCAACCTCACCTTTCTGCGCACCGGTGACCCATCAGTAGATGACACTGCACTATCCTCACCGGATGACGCCCCTACAACCATTTTTGCAGGCACAGACCCATCGCTCTCAGCAAGGGACTTAACCTTCCTCCTCCGTGGGGGAGGCATCTTCAACCTAGATCCCCTACCAGGCAGGCTGATCCGCCGGTAAAAAACACTGGCGCAGAAGCCTCTGTTCCGGAAAGATCAAACAGTCGCTTACCAGGCACGTGCGATTGAACGCACTGAAGAAGCTAACTCGCGCGTAAACCCGCTCAATAGCAGTTACCACCCAAACAGTCGATTATCGCGTTATCGCAGGGACACAACTCACACCTCCAGCCAAAGGCGTGGAAGAGGTCACTCAATTAACCGCCGGACAGAACAAAGTCCCCGTAACGGTTGCGAATCGACCGATGTGACGTTGTATCAATCGCACCGTGGGCTAAAAGTCAACCACTATGACCTTAATTCACCCTGGAGTCAGCGCCTCCAATACTAGGACAACCACTAACACCCTAGAAGCAAAACTGGCGAAATCCCCTAGAAAACAGCAGCAACTGAAAACCAGACACTCAACACAGCACTCCTGAATAGGCAACCCAAGCCAAAAACACCACCACGGCACAGTCACTGAGACTACGGACGGGCCCACCTACAAAACCTGCTGTACCCTAATCTACAAATCTAATCCAGCAAAAAAAAAAAAAAAAAAAAAAAAAGTTTTTACAACTATCCCACACCCTAACACACCCACTTGCACAAACGCAGGCGTTGTAAGCGCCAACTACAAAATTTACAAAAATTTCTCAAAAAACCACTGTACACAAATCTACTTGCAAGCTAAAATAAAATTTTCACTCAAGTAGGCGTTGTATTCGTATTCAAAGCCAACTGAGTAATTTTGAAAAAATTCCCCAACAAAACCACTGTGCGCAAATCTACCTGCAAGCTAAAAATAAAATTTTTACTCAAGTAGGCGTTGTAATCATATACAAAGCCTACTACACTATACAAAAAGGCTCTAGTATATAAAGTACCTGAGCACCAAAAAACCCAAAGCCCACTAGGGCAATTTTGTGTGAGTTTTCGAAAAACCACTTCACACTACCAACACATATGCACGTATACACTCTCACTACACCGACTCTACACTGAAAAATTCACAAATACTCACACGACCGAATTAAAAATTCAAATTATGCGCTAGCACGTCTGCTCGCTATGAATGCCTACGAATGAATGAGTAGATAGGGACAACTTTCGTTGTAGATTTACGTGAGTACCTGCCGGCGACGGCCTTACCTCACGGTGTTCAAAACACAACGGATCAATACAATGCGTTGATCAGCGCCCCAAACAAAACAAGCTTATGCAAGTATTTATTTGGATACCAGTGGCAGTGTGTCTGGGTCCACACTACCATCTTGGTATGATTCGAGGCCGACCTAAAACCTCTTCCGTTTTCGGGTACGGCACCCAGTTACTTGTGTAACTTCTTTTTTCGAACTGAAAATTCAGTTCTTCCAGCATTTAGGTTTAAACCACAGCCACCACGATACTCCCCAAAGGGCCGAACCCAATGAGCAGATTGAACAGAAGTCCAAGGGCTTTCTGCTCCCCGTGGTACCGGAAAGTCTCCGGTCAGACTGCGTAGCCTAAACTACTGCCAGTTGAGCTCCCCATTACTCAAATGACTGGTGACATTTGTCGCTTGAACTTCAAATGTCTTTTTATTTGCTTTTTCATTTAAAGTGTTTCTAATATCAGTTCAAGCTGAGTATTATAGCACTATCACTCCATATACTATGCTGATATTACTGGGCAAAGAATATAATAACAGTCATAGTGCATATTGGCTTTTAGTCGCCTTTTACGACAGGCATGCCTTGCCGCGGGCATATTCTTTCCCCAAACCCGCAGGGGAAAGTAGATAGGGACAACGTCCGGTGTGTTTAACGTGAGTACCTGCCGTCGACGGCCTTATCTCACGGCGCTCAAAAGCACAGCGTATCAATACAATGCGTTGATCAGCGCCCCGAAAATGCTAGGCATTTTTCAGTACCGATTGGTAGTGTGGGATGGACACACTACACACCTTGGTAAGGTTCGAGGCCTATCTAAAACCTCTGCCGTACTTTGGGTCCGGCACCCGGTTGCAATGCAACTCCACATTGAACTGACAAAACGTCAGCTCTTCCCGCATTTGGGTATAAACCACAACCACCACGATACTCCCCGAAGGGCCAGTCCGCACGAGCAGGTTGGAGCGAACTCCAAGGGCCCTTGCTCCCCGTGGTACCAGAATTAAGTCTCCGGTCAGACCTCGTAGCCGAAACTACTACCAGTTGAGCATCCATACTGCTCTGGACTGGTAACCAGGGGCTAGACCCCATTCACTCCACACAATCACTCATCTTACACACTAAAAGCTAACCCTAACCTTCAGTTAAACGCCTTCGCCGCTTAAATAACTCACGCGCAAACATTCCTAACTGTTCAGTATACTCATTGCTAGAAACTACATTACCTACACATAAACGTCCGTCTGTCCAACTAATCCCCACATCCCCAATATTCCTAATGTCTGAATACATCGGGCATTCTGCAATAACATGCACCCAATCCTCCATACGTGCCCCACACAAACACCCCGAACTATCAGAAAGGTGCCTCCGATACAAAAATGCATTCAGAGGCCCATGCCCCGTTAACAAAAATCCCAGACTCAAACAAAATCTGAAGTCTGGGTTACCCTCAACAAACGTTACATCCCGGATGTATTCATATGTCACCCGACCCTTAGGGCTATTTTCCCAACGGTCCTGCCACCTACGCCTAACCTTTAAATCCAGGAGCCTCTTGCTCTCTAGATAACCCACCCTCTCAACATCAATACCATCTGTCCAATCTGTCCGCAGCATAGAAACACTCAAGCCCCTTCTTAATCTGAATGTAACAGCACGCTGTATAACAATCAGATCAAGAGGGGGTGCACCCAACAACACTTGCATTGCATCCGTCGAAACAGTACGACAAACAGGCAAACATGCAAGCATCATGCAACGTTGCACCGAGAGGAGTTTTCGGCGACCAGAGACCGTCATCGCTGATTCCCACCATACAGCAGCCCCATAAGTGGCACAAGCCACAAACAAGCCACGATATATGGTGCGAACAGCACGGCGTCCAAGGCCCCAATCACTCCTCAAAATGCGTCGCACTTTGCCAACAATTGCCTGCAGCCGCTCACCCACACGCACCAAATGTGGGGTGAAACACATTCTTTCTCCTATAGTCAACCCCAGGTATTTAACTTCCTTCACATACCTGATGTTGACCCCATTCACCTTGACAATCGGTGGACGAACCGGCGACAATCTGCCCTTAAGCAGCATTGTAACCGTTTTGTCCACCGATATGTCAACCCCCACATCTAAACCCCAGCTATTTACAATTTCTAAAAATTGTCCCCCCGACCGTTCTAACTCAGACCGCGATCGACCCTCAACGAGAAGAAGAAGGTCGTCCGCATACGCACAACATTTACCGAGGGGCTCGAGCTGTCCAAGCAGAGAGTCCATCATAAGGTTCCAAATATATGGACCGCAGATGGATCCCTGCGGGCAGCCACGAACCACTCCAATTTCAACACTTCCATTCATACTTACTAGAGAAGCTTTTCTCTCCGAAAAGTAACTCCGCCAAAGAGTAATTTCCGGACAGCCAAGCTCCTCCAGCCGCTGCAAAACTCTATCCCACCTTAAATAATCAAACGCTCCCTTGAAGTCAACAAATATGCCAAGGACATATTTGTTGACATTCTCCTTAACAACACTCTGAACATAAAACCAAGCATCTTCTGTACTGCGTCCTTCCCTGAACCCATACTGCCTATCCGACCATATACCCCGCGTTAGCTCCTGAAGCCGTTCCACCATAACTCTTTCCAATACTTTTCCAAGTACTGGAAGAAGACTGATGCCCCGATAAGAGCGAGGATCACTCCTGATCTTATCAGGAGACTTCAGGAGAGGTACAACCCTAGCAATTTTCCACTCGCGTGGAAAATAACCCTCCCACACGCACTTATCATAAATGGCCTCCAAGTATTCCGGAATGAACTTCCACAAGCTTTTACACATCTCTCCGTTCAAACCATCAAAACCTGGGGACCGTTTAGACCTGACCAGGCCAAAGGCATACCCCAACTCCCCATCATCTAATGGAGGGACAGGTACCTCCTGTGCTTGGGGTACCTGAACCTCCGCCCTGGGAAAGAACGCACCTAATAGAACCCCCGCACACTCTCTCCACGTAGATAACACAGTGTCACCTACGCAAAGAGAGGTGATATCATCTCTCTTACGACCCCTGCAGATCTTATAGATCTGACCCCAGGGGTCATCCCTATTTTCACTAACAAAATTTCTCCATTCATATTCTTTAACCCTAACTAACATATCTTTATATTCCCTAATTTCACAACAAAAATCATACCTAACCTGAGCTAACCTGTCTGAATTGGACCGTCGAGCGCGTTGAAACTTTCGCCTCAATCGCCTGACAGTCCTCCTCTTCAAGGTTAACTCACGCGTCCACCATTTTATTTTCCTAAGCTTAAAACTTTCACACTTCTTAAGTTCCCTATCATTAACAACCCACAATATCTCATAAAGACGAGCAATCTGCTCATCAACCCCCAAGCCCTCAAACTCACTAAGCGGTATTTCCAATACCGCTTCCCTAACACACCGTCCATATTGGTTCAAGTCAATACCAGAGGTACGCCATCGCCGCAACGGACTTACGAACTGTAAAGGGGGGGACTGAGAAGAAACCATAATTTGAATCAAATTATGATCACTCAATCCCCACCCTCCCTTAATTTCCCACCCAACACGAAACACTCTATTTGCTGCCTCGTTCATCAAAGTCACGTCAATGTCACTGACACCCCTAGGCCCATCAAAAGTATACCACTCGCTCGGCTCGTTTAGAATGTGAAGGTTTTTACCCACCACCCATTCACTTAATACCACTCCACGACTGTGACTTTGATATCCAGACGAATGCCGGGATACCTTACTAAACCACATCGAAGACGTAGCATTCGCGTCCAAGCCAAGTATAAGAGGACTACCACTCGCAAGTAGTAGTACCTTATCCATATAACTCAGATAAGGCTCTAAGGGCTCACCAAATTTACAATAGATACTAGCAACAAGTATTCTACCAAACCACCCCTCTACAGAAACACATACACCCAGTTGTGAGGAATCCACAACTACACAATCATAGTTGGGATCACTCACAACAATTGCAGCATTAGCCCTAACGTCCAAAAAGACCCTGAAACCACCCGGAAAACCTCGAACCACACCATTGGTGGCGTAGGGCTCCTGGAGTAAGGCAATGCCGCACCCCCCCTCAGTCATAAACCCCCCCAACTCGCACATTACGGCATACGACCCCTGACAGTTTAACTGAATAATCCCCCCCATCAGTGTCTGGCGAGGGCGCGCTCAACAATCCCACAATATATCGGGCAGACAGCCGACATCATAAAATGCCCAGCTGGCCTACCCTTGAATGCACAAGTAGATAGGGACAGAGGGAATCTCGTTAATCCATTCATGCGCGTCACTAATTAGATGACGAGGCATTTGGCTACCTTAAGAGAGTCATAGTTACTCCCGCCGTTTACCCGCGCTTACTTGAATTTCTTCACTTTGACATTCAGAGCACTGGGCAGAAATCACATTGTGTCAACACCCGTTAGGGCCATCACAATGCTTTGTTTTAATTAGACAGTCGGATTCCCCAAGTCCGTGCCAGTTCTGAATTGATTGTTAATTGATAATCGTTATAATTTAAAAAGTATCTATACAATAATAAATCCTTTAGAAATTTTAGCAAGAAAGTTCCACAATTGGCTACGTAACTACTATCCGGGGAACAAGAATCGAAATTCTCTATTTACCCAGAACGAGTACATAAACCATGGTATTGCTTCCCAATCAAGCCCGACTATCACAATCTTCAGAGCCAATCCTTATCCCGAAGTTACGGATCTAATTTGCCGACTTCCCTTACCTACATTATTCTATCGACTAGAGACTCTTCACCTTGGAGACCAGCTGCGGATATTGGTACGGCTTGTTGAGAAGTTTGCGTAACCCCACCATAAATTTTCAAGGTCCGAGGAGAAAATATCGACACAACAGTAAATGTCATGCTCTTCTAGTCAATCTATCATATCTCTCTTCGAAAGACTTCCATGGTAGTACGACTATAAAACAGAAAAGAAAACTCTTCCGATACCTCTCGACGGCTTCTTTATGGTCATTCCTGTTGCCAGGATGAGCACAAGGCCCATTTTTAATAACAAACGGATACTCAACAGGTTACGGAATTGGAACCGTATTCCCTTTCGTTCAAAATTATTCAAGTGTTTAATTACTATGGAATAAAAATTCATTCATTTCATTAAAACTTGAAAATTTTCGGCTTTCGCCTTGAACTTAGGACCGACTAAGTCGTGATCAACCACTGTTCACACGAAACCCTTCTCCACTTCAGTCCTCCAAGGTCTCATTCGATTAATTGCTACTACCACCAAGATCTGTACCAATAGCGGCTCCATGCAGGCTTACGCCAAACACTTCTAAGCACACCATTGTACCCTCCTACTCACTAAAGTTTCAAAATTTATAATCCAACCGAAATTGTATTATAAATCATGTACTTTAGCGGTAATGTATAGGTATACAACTTAAGCGCCATCCATTTTAAGGGCTAGTTGCTTCGGCAGGTGAGTTGTTACACACTCCTTAGCGGATTACGACTTCCATGTCCACCGTCCTGCTGTTTTAAGCAACCAACGCCTTTCATGGTATCTGCATGAGTTGTTAATTTAGGCACCGTAACATTACGTTTGGTTCATCCCACAGCGCCAGTTCTGCTTACCAAAAGTGGCCCACTGGGCACATTATATCATAACCTCAACCTTCATATCAAGAAAGGTGAGGTTCTTACCCATTTAAAGTTTGAGAATAGGTTAAGGTCGTTTCGACCCTAAGGCCTCTAATCATTCGCTTTACCAGATAAGATTATTTTACATAATTTTTAAATGCACCAGCTATCCTGAGGGAAACTTCGGAGGGAACCAGTTACTAGATGGTTCGATTGGTCTTTCGCCCCTATACTCAATTCTGACAATCGATTTGCACGTCAGAACTGTTTCGGTCTTCCATCAGGGTTTCCCCTGACTTCAACCTGATCAAGTATAGTTCACCATCTTTCGGGTCACAGCATATATGCTCAAGGTACGCTCCAGTTAGAGGTATAAATAATAATAAATTATCATTATACATAACTATATGGAACGCCCCGGGATTGAATTAATAATGTAATACATTAAAAATTAATCCCATTATTAATACAGTTAAGTTAATTTCGCCATTAGGTTTAATATAACCCAATGACTTGCACATATGTTAGACTCCTTGGTCCGTGTTTCAAGACGGGTCCCGAAGGTATCCTGAATCTTTCGCATTGTTAATCATATAAATGCATACAATTAATATTAAAATCAATGATAATAATATTATTGTAAAATTCAAAAGAATTTTAGCATTATATATAATAAAATCTATCAACACTTTATCAAATCATCAGTAATTATTCTATGTTAATAAGCTAAAAGCAAATTAATTTGAATAAACTTAAAAACCAATGATCTTTTGATAAATATTTTATTATGTTAATAGATTACAATGTCCTTATATGAAAAAAATGCACACTATTACTATAATATTTAAAATTAAATACTACAGTTATAATGATGAATTTTTCATAATGGATATTCAGGTTCATCGGGCTTAACCTCTAAGCAGTTTCACGTACTATTTAACTCTCTATTCAGAGTTCTTTTCAACTTTCCCTCACGGTACTTGTTTACTATCGGTCTCATGGTTATATTTAGTTTTAGATGGAGTTTACCACCCACTTAGTGCTGCACTATCAAGCAACACGACTCTTTGGAAATATCTTTCTAGTAATCATTAACGTTATACGGGCCTGGCACCCTCTATGGGTAAATGACCTCATTTAAGAAGGACTTAAATCGTTAATTTCTCTTACTAGATATTAAGATATTCCATACACTGCATCTCACATTTGCCATATAGACAAAGTGACTTAGTGCTGAACTATTTTCTTTTCGCTCGCCGCTACTAAGAAAATCCTTGTTAGTTTCTTTTCCTCCCCTCATTAATATGCTTAAATTCAGGGGGTAGTCCCATATGAGTTGAGGTTGTATAAAATATATTTTAGATTGATTTGTTTATTTTTATTTAATTTTTTTGCTATTTGCTATTTTAAAGAAATATATTTTTATATCTTGATTACTCAATATTATTCAATCTTTTCATCCCTTTTTAAAATTCATAATATAATAATTAATAAAATTAACAACATTATTCCTCCACATATCATATATTTTTTTTTATTATAAATTTTTCTCAATACAATAGAGTGAATTAATTCTAGAATAAAAATTTATTTTATGCTAGACATTCCTCTTATGTATTATTTAATATAATTTAAATAATGTTGAAAATTTTTTCTTTTATGGGAATACTAAGATTCTCATTTATCATAAATTTTCGTTCAAATATGAGGTATTCAAGAATATATTTTCTATATTTCTTTTTATGCTATTAATATTATGGATTGAAAAATACAATCCAATAATATGCCATATGCTTAAATTCTATTAATTGACTAAAAGAATAAGCAACTAATTTAGCATAGTCTTACAACCCTCAACCATATGTAGTCCAAGCAGCACTTTAAAATTAATTAAAGTACATAACAGCATGGACCGCAATATGCGTTCAAAATGTCGATGTTCATGTGTCCTGCAGTTCACACGATGACGCACAGTTTGCTGCGTTCTTCATCGACCCATGAGCCGAGTGATCCACCGCTTAGAGTGATAATTTTTTTGTATTTTTTTAATTCAAAGTCAAAGAATTTTAATTTATTGAAAGTATTAATAATTAATCAATAATAAATTTTTAATACAAAAGTTTATAACATCTTTCAATAAATTGAAATTTTAAACCCAAACATTTGCAGCTGCGCATGTCTTAGGTCAACAAAAACAGTAATACCTTTTATATATTATTTTCTTCTCTATTTGTGCGTTTTCTTTTTTTTAATTTTTCAACATGTTTTTAATCACAAATAGAAAATACCATAAAAAAAAGGTATTACACACGTTAATGTGAACAAGTTAACTTATCATTTATAATATTTTATATAAATATCACAATTAAATATTATTTTCTATATAAATAGTAAGTACAGCTATATGTTTAAAGGTTATTTTATTGCGTTCAAATACAATGTATGCGAAGTTCACAATATAATATATATTGTCATAATGCATTACAAGGAGTTAAAAAAAAAAAAAAAAAAACAGAAAAACATTCAAAACATTGTATAATTCAAAACATTTTGAATGAAAAGAACAAAAAGAAAACTTTTTTTTCTTTTTTATTCTTTTTTTTTATTTTGTTTTTATATAATTATTTTTTTTTTCTTTTCGGATAGGAACACAATAATGATCCTTCCGCAGGTTCACCTACGGAAACCTTGTTACGACTTTTACTTCCTCTAAATAATCAAGTTCGGTCAACTTTTGCGAAACAACCGTGAAACACAAGGCGTCACAGTGATCACGTCCGGAGACCTCACTAAATAATTCAATCGGTAGTAGCGACGGGCGGTGTCTACAAAGGGCAG